>NC_063003.1:3096214-3396214 GCF_017499595.1 Psilocybe cubensis
CGGGGTGCCGTACATTTGATTTCGTCCCTGTTGTTGCAGTGATTGACCAACTGGGTTTGTTGTATCATAGAACGGCCCCCGTATGGATGACTTTCGTCGACGTCCATAGCGACACAACTCCTTTATTACACGCACTTGAACTTTTACGGCTCCCTTGCTTCCGTTGGAAAAATGTCTTGCAGGATCGTTGCAAGAGGCGTCATAACAGCCTCTATGGGCATCCCCTGACCAGACGGGGTGCCATTCCGCAGAACGCGCTTAGCCAAATTGCATTCACCCGCTTCGGCACAACAGAATAAGCCTATAGGTTATGGCTCGATGTCAGACCCTGAAGAAGGAAGCAAAAAAAGGAGAAAAAACAAACAGCGTCATGATGCCGTGCTTTCGTTATCTGCCCAGTACCAGGTTCTCGAGTGTCGTCGAACTCCAAGCCAATTGTTCCGAGGGCTTCATGTGGTGTTAATCACCTGTGACAAAGTGCGGTATGGATCGTCCCTCCCAAAGCCAGGAGAGTTGGTGAGCTCTGAAGGGGCTATTTCCCCAATGTCGGCCTTGTCCAACCTTGGCGTCTCGTTTGTTTTTTTTCCCACCTCATCCGTCTATATGATTTCGATCATGACGATTTCGGGGTCGTACCTGAAAACACTGACCTCGATCACGAACGGGTCACGAGCTGGCTCGCTTCTAAACTGAGCCTGAGAACAAGTCCGAGCACTCGCGCGAACCGAACTGACTTTTCCACCTTGACGACAGAACGGCCCGCCCTTATCGCATTTCGGGACCGAGAGAAAAAGCAGGCATTCTATGTATAACCTGCCATACAACATAAAAAACACACACTTTGTCGTGATTCATGAAAAGCTCGTATACGTACGTGTAACGTGCACGTCAATACTTTGTCCAAATTGAAAGCGAAAAGGATAGAAGCAGGGGGAAAAAACTAAAATGAAACATGACGAATGATAGAAGGGAAGGAAATGTAAATGTAAATCGTTTTAGGGGCTGCAAACAACGGAAGCGCGCTCGCTTTTTGGTTTCTAAAGCCCATGGCCTTCGGCAGCAAAGGCAGCAAGAGCAGCGCGTACCTCAGCGGAGCCGGAGCTTCCTGTGGTGTAGATCACGTTGCTAACCTCGAAGCCGTTAAATTGGCTGGCAGCGCAGACAGTATAGGCACCCATATTGTCAAAGCCCAACCAATCACCGACCTGGAGCGAGCTTGGAAGCACGGTCGACGCGGACACGCAATCAATAGAGTCGCATGTGGGTCCCCATACGCTGCTGACGTGCTTGGGCTCCGAATCAGAGATATGGAACGATCCGTTCATCGACAGCACATAAGGGTGCACCACTTGATGATCGAACAGGATGCAGTTGAACGCGCCGTATACGCCATCATTGATATAGTCTATTGAAAGCAGAAAGGTCCACAAAAATGAAAAGAAGTTGAGCGTTCGTCAAAGGATGGCGGCCTACCGCAAAGACAAAAAATAAATGAACACTCACACATGACAGCTGGCTGATCGGACGTCGTATCTGCGGTTTCCTGGGAAGTCTCCTTCGAGAGAGGAGCACGACGAGCGATGATATGAGCGGCAAGTCTGAAAGCCTTGGATACGTAGAACCTTCCCGGTTCCGCGATGATTTTGATGTCCTTGCGATCGGGGAAATAACGGTCGATCGCCTGGGTTAAAACCGACGCGGCATGCTCAAAGCGTGCGTCTTCAAAACCACCGCCCACGTCGAGTAAAGTGAATGTGTATCCTGCTTCTTTTCCCATATCAAATACGGCACGGGCGCGCATGATCGCATCCATATATACAGAAGGATCGTAGCACCCGCTGCCCACATGAAAGCTGACACCAACCACGTCAAGGTTCAACTCTTTAGCCTTGGCCAGCAGACCTGGGACAGTTACAAGCGGAGCCCCGAATTTTATACCAAAAGCACAAAGGCTCTTTGAATCGTCTGTCAGAATTCTGACGATGCATTGGGCACGGGGGTGGGCCCGTGCTATTTTGTAAAGTTCGTCGGCGTTGTCGAATGTCATTTTGTCGACGCCGCGTTTCGCCGCATTGCGAATGAAGGAAACCGCTTTGCACGGGTTCGCGAATATAATCCTGGATGGATCGATACCTCCAACATCGAGAATTTGTGCAATCTCGTTGTTCGAAGCGCAATCGAACCCAGCGCCCAAAGAAGCGAGTAGGCGTATGACGTAGGGGTCCGGGTTGCATTTGACCGCTGCAGAAAAAAAACAACCGTAATCAGCTTGTGAAACAAACCATAAACATATGAACGCGCTTCAACGGACCATAGAACGGTTGGATTTCTGGGAGACACGCCTTCCAGCGTTGATGTTGTTCATAAACAACACTGAGATCTCCAACGAAAAATGCCTTTTCGGCATCCGGTTCATGGGCCGCCGAGAGGCGAGAAGCATTCATAATGCCATTACGGAGGTGAATTTCTGGGTGGCCGGAGTGAAGTGGGGGTAAAGATGGGAAAATGACTTCTGGTTCGTGAGATGGGTCAGGGGTCACGCGCAAGGTAGAAGAAGGGGTATGTGCGTCGTTAACCAACGCATTTGCAGTCCACGGAAGGCTACTTTCATGGAATTGCGCATAGGAATCAGATGACGATATAGAAAAGTCGATCGGATTGACTGCCGGGAGAATTTCTAGCTGCGACATTGAAATTTCGGGGATATCGAGAGAATCTAAAGGATCTATTGTGGCTGGGAAATGAGCAACTGGTGGTTCCAGTAGGGTAAGAGGTTTTGGTTGGTTTTGGTAGGTGATAGTTGGCAAATCTCTGTAGTCTGCTTCTTGCGTTGACCCGGATTACCGAACCTAAACCGCCACGGTCAACGGCGAGCCGGGCGGGAGAGGACGGCAAAGGATGCGGGTTTTGTCAGTCGATGCGGGTTCCTCGCTCCCTGTACAGCGAGGAAATGGCTTTAAGGGCGAATAAAGGGGGTTCAAGTAGAAATAAAATAGGGTTTAGGGCGATTGTTGAGCGAATGATAACGAATAAACAGCGATCGATGGGTGTAAGTCCTGTCAGGGAGGTTCGCCTATACCACAGCGGGTGTCAGCACAGGAAACTGAATACAAAAAAGACTTTACGGACCTCGAACAGAAGACCACCTGGTTGTATCAAGACAAAGTCAGAAGGTTGAAAATTTCGGTCTTTGATGATTCGGACGCACTCAAGGGTCAACAAACGGAGATCTCTGTTTCTTTCTTGGTCAGTAATGATGACCTATTGTTCCCCCAACGCCGTAGCTCGACAACGACGCCAAAGGATAGTACGATGGACGGAAATGAAAAGGCAGCGGTTTTCGCTGTTGGGTGTTGTGGATAACAAATACAGTGCAAGCGGAGTTTCGCAAACTATCGATTTGTTGATCGGCCTATGCCGGCTAGCCAGCACAGCAATTCCACTCATCCTCCAACTTCTCTAAACATTGGCCACGTCCATTCCATAATCCATAAGGCAAATGGTGAGCGATATATGGTAAGTACTCGTGTGCATGCCTAGAACGAGGCTCGAGTTATCTCTCTGGCTTTTGCTGATAACGTTACTCTAAAAGACAGGTGACCGAAAACGGGTGCTCCACTCTATCGATGGGCGAGGAGTCACAAATGCAGACATGTTGACTTGATCTGTCTTCGAGGACAATATAAATTTGGATTTTCTCTACGGTCTCAGCTTAGTTTTTCCAGCTACAGCTGCGCATACTAACATAGATCCATAACACCTATTTCCATCTGTTCGTTTCCTCGACACGATCATTTCGGAATGTTTTCAAACTGTGGCAGACATGAACGACGTATTTTCCAGCTATTTCACCGTGTTTTATTTTGGTTGCGGTTTTATGCTGCGTGGCGGTCTACTTATCTCGTAAGGCACGATATCTGTTGTGAACCAGGATGACTGCGGTTCGTGAGGGCCGCATCAGTTCGTCTGGTTTTCACCCTGGATCCTGATCCTCCTACGTTTTGCCGCTTCTCTCATTATGGCTGAGCCAAAAATCCGAGGCCTGGATGGGATGACAATGAGGCCGCCCGGACTGACTGTCGACATCATAGCTTTCTTTCCTTCTCAATTGAACAGTGTGCTTATTTTTAAAAATATCTCTCCTCTAGTTTGCAACCTTCCAATTCCTCCGGCTATAGGACAACTAACAATGATCTACAGCTATTCGCTTGTGCGTCTGGATAAACGGTTTAGAGGTGCCTTGCTCCAAGAGGGGGGCATTTCCGGACCTTTACGCACCTGCTCTCATGTGGTCGTCTGGAAATTTTTCCAGTAAGTCTATACATTTGGTGTTGACTTGATCTGTGCATCCGAGGTCGGATCACTGGTAACTCGACAAAAACTCGACACAACGCTATTTTCCATTCAATCGCCATGCAGTCGGGAACACCAGCACTCAGCACAAGAACTGAGTAATAGTTCATCACAGCTCAGCATCCATTCAATGAAAAGAACGCGGTCGGGTCTTTCCACAGCCTATTAACAGACCAAACAGTATATCACTCTCGTTCTCTGCACCCGGTGTGTATGTTTTCAATCAAAAGTGTCCTCTTTTTCACCGAGATTCTTATCTTTCCACTATGTCAAAAACACAGAACTCTACATACGCATCATATCATATCACTCCTCTGCGCGGTTATTCTTCTACACCATCATCACTCTTGCAACATGTACGTACAATATTGGACAGTCTCCTTCTAACTCGGGTTACCTTGTTGTGCGTTGTTCCATGGAGCGCTGTTGGGGCCCTTTTTGTTTATTCGGCTTTCAAAGCGGGTCAACGTCCCCTGGGGGTGGACAGTCGACAGGAGACTGTGCGAACAGGGATCTCCTCGGCTATACATACGCACGTCCACGCAATGATTGCATACTGCCAAACCGACGCCTTCAGAAGCACCGCAGATTATCGAGACAGTCCCGGGCTCGGAAAACCTTGATCAGCAGAGGTACGGGCTCAGTGTGCCCCAGTTCCAGCGTCTGTATTACTGACGCACCATTTACACTGCCAAATGGGACACGCCTAATTGCGCATCCGCGAACTGGACTTGCTATCATCCACATATGTACATGCAGACTTTGCGACCTGACGGAACACGTATCGCTAACAGATATTATCCCCTTCGAGCGAGCTCCAAGCACTTCGTTATCCTAATGTGCCCATCTACTAACTCAGTGCGGCTCACGAGACGCGCTGTGCCTCGATTTTTTGGCGCACGAATAGAATACCCCGAACTCGGCCAGGCTGCGTATACATGTGCTCGTAAACTATAATTTGTTGTTCCTCATTCTCCCCCAGTGGGGCATTTGTTTTTGATCATCAAGTCCGATGCTACGTAGTGCGCAAAACTCAAACTTTTGGCGTATATAGACTGCGTCGACGAGCCAGCAGACATTTCCAGGAATGGAACATAGAAGGAACATGGACGCGAATCACAATCAACGTGTCAACAGTCAATACCGGCAGTGCTATTTCTCGTCTCGCTAATGAGAAAATGAAAACAAACTTTCGAAAAGGTCGGATTTAAGCACGCGCAGGCTCTCACATTCGAAATATGGCCGGAGCTCGCAACTCTATGTAAGTACCGAGTCCTCTCGGTGTGTATAAGCCTTCTTTTCGTATATACTCCATACAGGCTTCTGAATGGTCTCGAGGTTCGAGGGATTATACATTTAAAGTGGGCGACTTCTCACTGCGCATTTATTTCTAAACATGGTGTGCTCCATGATTAATCCGATAATAGTCAAGCTTCTTTTGTCTGCTTGCCGCCACAGTCCACCTACTCTGTGTGAGCTGTTCATGCCCGCGAGGGGATTTTGACCCCTTGAGCTGCCGACGGCGGAGGGAATGTCGTCAGGGAATACCCTACGTATCAGCTTTCTAGGTATGTTTAAATTGCTATGAACTAAATAACACAGGAACCCTTTCCCGACGGCGGGGACTCAAAATATTACCCTGGACGTATACGTACAGCGACACATCTCACCACGAAATTCTCTCGCAGACGTACACACCCGAGTAATCAACATTGCTCAGGAAGTAACTTACGTTTAGACACACGACACTACTTATGATCAAAGTTAGGGCCTAAGCAACGTCACAGGCCCATAATGGTTGGGATCTCCCGAGGGACTGAAGTCTGACAGCCTGGAAATCTTTAATTACAGCTTGTTTGAGTCTAGACTCTCGATATATGATTTCAAGCACCCTTGAGTACACACTGGACGAATGTGGTAATCTGGAAGCTCATCTAATGTGTTGGACCATACATGATAGAAGGCAATACGAAAACCCCCAAATAACGCCCATTCAGTCAGCCACTGTTTCTGGAAAACTTGAAGGACTTGTACTGTATTGTAAGTGCTGATGTATGGAGGTTGCCAACCTTATCTATCTAAAATTAGAGGAAAAGGGATCAAGCCAGGTTCGGCTAACAGGGCAGCACTTTAAACATGAAAGAACAATCCCTGAAAATTTCCATGAAATGACGATATCTATGCGAGCGGATTCGGAGATTGAAAGGGTCCTGGAAGAGTAATCCCCAAGCAAGCTTTCAAGCAAAATTTTGAAACCCCACTATAGACGCAGCCGGAGACATGTGCCCACTGCTCATGTCCAGGATCTACATTTCCTCTCCAGAGTCAAGAGGAGCACTGCGGCTGCGTATCGAGAGCCAGACCTTCGCGTTTTGATCCCGTATGTGTGTGAAATTTGTGGGCCAATACTAATAATACTTCAACAACAGGCATCATCATTAGTTTAATCAAAGTTGGTTTTGCTCCTGTATCATCATAGTCAACTTCACATGAACTTAAAACTACGCGCACGGCACGACGTAGTGAAGAAAAAAACCTTTTCCGAAACAATCGAGACTTCAACATATCATATTACAATATTGACCGCGGGTATAGGGGCGACATAGAATATTCAGTAACCTGAATGGCTAGACTTCCGTATTTCATATCTCTGTTCCTACAAATTATCGACGCTTAGAAGCGAATTCCGAATTTTGTCATCAAGTGATCAAGGGATAACTTGAGCTTAACAGCCGTCGGCAACACACGCTCGACACTTAGCATCTAGGCATGGCAAGCTCGGTTCTGGCTCGCTTGGGAGCGTATATTTACTCTTGATGATGAGTATTTAAAAAAGGCATCTGAGTAAGTATGCAAGCGACTCGATAACCAGGATGAGAATATCACAAATAACGATGATCGTTACCGAGTTACAACCATACAAATCGCCCAGTGGCGACGGGTCACGCGCTTATTTTAAAGTTCTTCAGTGGATGGAAAAATTGAGGCGTTGCGGCGTGTTGCCGACTTCATAGGTCCATGGGAGGATATCAGAAGCGCACTCAATGTCGACGGTTGACAGCGCGTGAGTCCAGCATCCGCAACTTTGCAGAGCGGTAGATGGATTGAAGACGTCCCGGTTGCAACTACATATGTGGAGATTTTGAACATTTATCACGGAGCATAAGGAGTTATATACTCTCCGATTGGGCGTTAGCGGATAATGTCGAGTGTAGCATGAGAGTAGACGTCCTGTCGAGGCACTGGTACCAATGTAATTGACCGTGTTAAATACCCATAAGGATACCAAGTTTACCAACATGGATTTAGTACTGCTTTAGAGGCTTAGAGTGTTTGAATGCAGGGAGCCCAAGGGGCTAGATGTTTTTATTGGGATAGATATTTAAATGAACGTGTCGTATACTCAGATGCCAATACTTACCATAACTACTGTGGTATCCGTGGTCCAGATTGGTGTGAACCAGCCTCGGATCCACGCGATTGGCGGTTAGAAGGGATTGCAGTTTTCGGCATATTATGTTGTGAAAGAGATGGAGGAAGCATAGTTTGGCCGGGGATGTGATGTTGAAGTCCGACTGTGTTATTCGCAGACGCCCAAGGTGCCGGTGTTGAAACCGATGGGTGTGATCTAATTGTGTGCTGAGAGGTTACGGCCGATTGAACTGGGATTGAATTTGCTTTGTTTTCCGGATTTTCCCACTCCAAGAGGCCACCTAAGGGAATATGTTGCACGACGACACGCTTCCCAAGCACTTCAGCCTAAAAGTGTCACATTCACGTTAACTATTTGAAAAGTTGTTGTGGACTTAAACCGAAGATGATACCTACCTCAAACATTTTGAACAAACCTGTATTGACTTTTCCCCAGTTGGGCACTCCAGCCGCAATGGAATGTAACTGAGAGGAGTGTTCGTGGAAAGGCCCGTACTTGACATCGTGAATGCGCATGATTGACATAAAATATAGGTTCGTGGGGGGTAGCGGAGGTTGGAGAACGGCAGACACAGGAATCTCTGTTTGATCTGTCATACGTCGGGGTGAAATCCACGGTAATTGTGAGTGTCAATAAAACTTGGAAGTACCTCGAAGTTGGCCGCTGCCAAAAATGTATGGAAGAAAGCAATAGTCATCAAGGCCCCAGACACCGTGACTTCCCGCAGGCTCAAGTTTATAAGTGTCCTGGAGTTTCCAACATAGTTTTAAGTAGCGTAGGAAAACGGACAAGACAAGGTCGCGTTCTTCTGCAGGCTCTGGCTCGAAGAATCGAACTAGAGTCAAACATAACAGAAAGAGGGCGAATGAGGTTTCGTGACCACTACCATAGTCCATTCGAGTGAATGAACCGAACGATATAAGAAGATAAGGTTTGACATAAGGTAGCACTGCCAAGAAGTCGGGAGCCAGTAATTTCTGAAGCACATTATCGCATCGCTGACAAAATGCATCATTAACTTTATGACCATGGAACATAAGTCGTGTATAGCAGACCTCCTCTAGTCGTTGACCCCAAGTTCTGAAGGCAATATTTCCAAATCGTTGCGGTGTTTGGAGGGCAGGAATGTCGTCTACCCAGTGGGCTAGTTCATCAAGCAGTTCCAAAATTTTTGTTATCGACTACGTGATGGTTCAAGATTCAACGACCGATGGACATTGTATCCGATCGCATATAGCTCACTGTGCTCCGGTTAACTGGTTCCCAGGGAAGAGTATAGCCAACAACGGATTCGTTCAATCGTCGCAAGAAAATACCATAATCAAGATATGATTGGGTCGTTTTCCAATATTCAACGTCGTCATCTGTCCGAATCTTCAAACTAGGAGTCGATTGGAGACCAGCCACTTCATCGAGTGGTATTTTTCTAAGATCCAAGAGGACTGATTTCATATGCAGCTCTTGGTATGGGCAAAGCGGTGAGGCACCTTGTAAAATTGGTTTCGAGGTGGTGGTTCGAGTAAAGCTCTGATTATCCAAGGGCCATCTGAGTCAGTGTCACAGTTTAGACGTTCACGTGATAGTCACAGACGCGTCCGGTCACGGTGACTCAAGCGAATGGGGCGGTTCAATTTGTGGGCTTCCTGAACTTGCTCTTGTTTTCTTACTCAGTCTTCATTGTTATCCCTATTTTCCTATAACTGAAGGAACTTTAAAATCTGGAGCAAACGAAGATATGGCACCCTATGATGACTGGAATACTTTAGAGGAAGAGGATGAGGATGAGCTCCAAGACCCATCGGTGAGTATCTTGCAAACGCACGAATGAAGGCCGGGTTGAGCTACAGCGAACCATCCATTGCAATAGATGTTCGAAACTAAAAGAGATGTCATTCTTTTTTGCATCGATTGCTCCGAGTCTATGTTGGAACCGTATGACGACCACAAATATGAAGATACTGTCAAAACCTGTCACCTTTACACGGCACTCGAAGCAGCGATGCAAATTCAAAAGAAGAAGATCATCATAGGACCCAATGACTCCGTTGGGATAATGCTTTTCAATACAGTGAGAATAAACTTTCGTGAATAGGACGTCAAGTAATCTGAGTTGTTCACGAAGACAAGGAAATCAGACGCAAATAAAAATCAAGGTTCAGAAATCAAGAAGGGTACATATTTGCTACAACCGATATCCCCTCTAAGTGCACCAAAAGTGCAAGAACTCATGAAGCTACTGAATGGTTTGTCTCAACCTTGATAAACCCAACTCTGGATCGCTTAAACTTTTATGTCAAAGCCGCGCGAGAAGATCTAGATGAGTTGAGAAAGGAATTCCCGCCTCTAACTACAGGCCGAGTTCCGATGGGCGACGTTTTTACCAGCTGTAACTGGGTGATACGGGATGGGTGTGGACAATAAACCGTCTTTCATTAATCGTTTTACTGAAAGATCACTCAGTGCACCAAAGACCGCTTCAAAGCGCGTCTTTCTAATCACGGACGAAGATGATCCACATCCCAGCGTCGGGAACAAACAACTAGCCATCTCAGCGCGCACTACCCTGGTTGTGAGCTTCTTATTTTCAACTTTGGGTGGTAAAGCAATTCAATTCTATCACAGGACCTCACACAAGCCGGTGTCACGGTAGAACCTTTTTTCATCGACACAGGGGAGAAAGGGTTTAACCCATCGAAGTTCTACTCTGTCTGTTTTGCCTTCTATCTTGACCGTCTTGGGTCCCACTGACACGTTCCAAAAGTCCGTCTTGCTCCCCACAGATCTTGAAGATGATGAAGGACTCCAGAAGGACGATTCACTTCTCCCAGACTCGATATCTATATCTCGGATTGAAGATCTCCTGTCGCAGATGCGCCTCCATGAAGTCCCTAAGCGAGCACAATTTAGTATCCCATTCCATTTGGCAAAGGGATTTACAATAGGAATCAAAGGGTATAATTTCTATATAATATCTTTCCCTGAGTATGCACTGATCCTCTGAAGATATGGTCTGGTGACAGAACAAAAGAAAGGATCATATAAGTATTTCGCTGACGTCGACAATGAACTTAAACCCGCGATATCTCGCACAATCTACACCGCTGAGGTTCGAACCAGTTTGTCTAAAATTTGAGCACATAAAAATAAATTTGAATGTAGGGAAGCCAGGAAGAAGTTGATAAGGCAAGGATCATGTACGGAGCCGACGTGGGCACGGGGACAGCGATTGCTGAAGGCGGAGCCGCAAACGACGACGACGAAGATAACGACGAAGACATTGCCGGCGGATTTGGTGCACGCGTTGTCAAGGCTGGGCAACGTGTGCGTTGACTTTTACCATAATTAGTGATTTAGCACTCACCTGCTTTTCAGCCTGTCTATACGGCAGAAGAAATCCGTGCCTTCCGTACTTTGGGACTTGAACCCGGTGTGTCTAAATTCACTGATATCATGTTTTATTCTAATAGCAGTTGTAGGGATAAAGCTTCTTGGATTCAAAGACCGTGCCGAGTTGCACCTTGAGGACAATGTCAAACATTCTCAATTTATTTATCCCGACGAAATGGTACGCCAAACAAATGTTTATTCTGCCTCAATTTTTACATTGTTTTATGTCTTATTATCTATCAGTCGTATTCGGGTAGCAAACGAACCTTTAGCGCGTTGCTCAAATCTATGATCAAGAAGGACAAAATTGCCCTGGCCCTCTGCCTTACTAGACGGAATGCATCCCCTATCTTTTGCGCATTATTGCCACAGGTGCGGTTACATCAATATATTACAGTGTGGTATGCCATATTTATGTCATATCTAGGAAGAGAAAGGGGACACATTTGACTTGGACGACCCAGCTGGATTCCACCTTATTCAACTCCCGTTTGCCGACGATATTCGAGCGGCGACTGTAGAACATGGAACGCGGGGTAAGATCTATTTTTAGACGATTAAACTTAGTAACTTGTCATTGACCGTGTGCTCAATTGAAACAGCGTCAGAGGAGATGAAGAATTCCGCTCTAGCATGGATAGATAAACTTACAATGAAAAAGGGCACCTATGACCCCGACTCGTTCCCCAACCCTGGTAAATACTCCACTTATTTCATATTTGATGACACCTTCGCGGTTGGATTGAACCCCTTTTTACAAAGCGCTTGCGTATCATAATGAGCAACTTCAAGCAACTGCCTTCGAAGAAGATTATGATCCAGATTCATTCGAGGACTTAACAGTACCAAAATTTGAGGCGATGCACAAGGTCCGTAATAAAATATATCTGCACTTTACACTCCCTTTTGGTCTGATAATCAAATCCCGTGCTCTTCGTCTATATCAGCGCGCCGGTAAGCTGATGAAAAATTGGAAACTCACTTTAGCGCAAGATCCTTCCACTGAGGTGGTCATCGCCGCTACGGGGTCGAAACGCAAGGCGGTTAGTGAACACATACATTTCTTTACATTGAGCTTAACATATATGGTTCATGAAGACAAACCAGGATGTTGCTGTCAGTGAAGAAGAGCTCAGGAGCTTGTATGATAACGGCTACCTTGCCAAGGTATCTAATAATTTCAGTTTTGATTGAATTGAGCAATAACACGTTGCCTTGATAGTTACGCGTGGATCAATTGAAGGTACGAATAGTCTCCAATCAGAAAGCGGGTCTTTTGGCTGATATCACGCTATTGACGAAAACAGGACTTTTTGAAGTCAAAGGGACTGTCTGCATCAGGCAGGAAAGCCGACCTGACTGACCGGGTAGCGGAGTGGTTTGGTTCTCATTGATTCGACTTTCCTCCGTTAGCTTTTGCGCCGAAAAGCGGTTTTGATGTGCTCTCCTTTGCGCTGGCTCATGTTATTTTCAATTCAAAGTTGTGGCGTCGGGAAATATGAGTGTATGACGAACGTATGGATTGGGGTTTGCTTTCGTTATAGGATGAGTGTTGTAAGTGTGTTGCAAGTACCCTAACGAGATTGACATAATAGAGGATCTTTTACTTTGCCTATGCCCTTTGTTCCCCCGCCGCAGTGTTTAAAAAGCTGCTTCAAATGAAACTATAAGGAGCCTTATGTGCAGTCATGGGTGAATATTTCTACAATGCAATTGATAATCTTGACCAGGTACAATGTACTCCGATTCCAGTGGCATTGCAGCGGCAACTCACGAGACCACCACGCCGGAGCGTTGGTACCAGGGCTATGCGCAGCATCGGATGGTGCAGTGGCGATATTAGTGCGAGTGGACAACCTTTACAGTCCAACCCAGTCTAACTAGAGGGTCGAATGCGAGGTCATATTTTCATGTGAATGGCCTACCAAAGCGGCGTTATGCATAATTCCGAGTGAGGAAGACAGAAGCTGAAGAATGGAGCTTTGAACTCAGTATTTTTGTCCATGGTCTGTATGGGAGTGCAGGCCGCCGTGCGTCTATAGCGTTTCATGGTGATCTCATTTTCAGACTCGGCGCTGATTTTATGCTCACCTGTCCCACCTGGACCTGAGAATGTATTGACAATTTGTAGGTCTGTAAATCTTTCTTCCGCCAGTCCAGAGTGATTGGAACAGAGAACATCAAATATAATCAAGCAAGGCAGTTAATGCACTTCCTTGTTAGCATGTCATAGTAATCTTGGGGTATTTCTGACGCGGTGTGTCGGAGAAACGGATTGTTGTCGGATACCTTGCCGGGCGCCTTTGGTCGCCGTGACTCTATGAAAGAGGAAATCTAAGAAGTCAGCATGGAAAGTCAGGGGATGCGGGTTTTGACACTGGGAAAACAGAAGTGAGCTCCTATGGTCTAGACCTTGTGAACCAATGCATTCGGTGCCGTATAGGCTAATCGTATATCGAATACCCGGCATTAGTGGTCAAGTCAATAAATTAGAGACTTTATGAAGAGGTTTGAACAGACCCAAGATCGCCTCTTCAATATAAGTCCTTTCGGCGATATGTAGATCCACTGCGATGAGTCACAGCGAGCTGTTGTAAATACATGAAGTGAACCAGTCACACAGTATTGAGCCGCCACACAACGCTACCTTGAGTGATTTGTTGAAGAGAGCGTTAACGACGTTTCACGACAAATCCATCATCGACAACAATCATCGGCATAGAATATTCCTCTGCTTCTACGAAGATCAAAATTAATTAATCAGATGCCTTTTTAGGAAATCCCTTGGCAATTTTAGGGTTCCCTCCCGCCATTGGCCCTCACAATTAAATTAGCCCTACTCAAGGGAAAGGAACAAAGAAATTCATTAACTATCCGATTTAGCTCTCGACATGTGTGTACTTTGCAGACAGTAATTTTAGAGCATATAGAGGCGGCCTAAAAAGGTGTATTGTTCAGCAAAATTCAGGAAAATATGGATTGACCCCAGGACGAAAGTATTTGGTCATAAATGAATCACCAATACATCTCAGGGCTATAGGGCATTCCGGCATGACAGGCACTGGACAACTGAGTTCTAAAACTACGATATAGTCGGGGAGGTGCCATATGTACTTGCTCATTAACGCTGCCCCATACTCAGGTCAAGGGTGTCAAACCACAACGGAGATTGCCTTGTAATTGAAGCATGGCGACCGGTTAGGCGCGTCTCCATTGATCCCTTGAAGCAAAATTAACGCGCATGAGACAATGCGTGAAGGCAGTTGGGAACATTGATGTTGTTCATAATGATATTGTCACGGTTGCATTCGTCGTAAGGGACAACGAGGGCGCTGTTGCTCACGGTTTCAAAGGACAAGCATTAGAGGGCTTGAATGCTTGAAAATCAGAAGAAGGCTATCACACGAAGTCAATAGCTGCTCCGTTTCGCCCACGGTTTTTTCTATAATTCTGTAAATGCACTAGCCGCGACCAAGGTACTTACATAAATCCGTGTGTTGCCATTAATTAAATCATGGAGTAATGGTCCTGGATAAATGGTGAGATTACGTGACTCAGCAAACACTTTTTCTATGCTGATTTGTTCCAGTATGAATTTGTGAGCGGGATATAAAGGGATATATTAATTCGCAGAAGTTCTTGGGAGTCTGCGAAAGTTGCGACAAGTTCTGTCAGGCGTTTGACCCTAGGGAGCCGGTGGAGGTAAAGAGGGGATACACACAGATTGTGAAGCCAAATGGAATGTCTACACACGGTCCTATCGTTGTGAGTGTTGAGCACTTCAATGATGAATTGTTTATGTGGACATTGTTCGTCATTTTACCAGAGTCTGAAGGGATGAGATAGCGGAGAAGCGCAAGTGCGTTGAGTCTTATTCCCAGAAAATGCAAGATTTGACGGTAGCTCGCATAATGGTGCAGAATTCTGCCCGAGGGTTGAACAGATCGTGAGTATCGAGTTTGAGAGCGAAAAGAAATATACCTATCAGATACCCAAGAACCAGTCACACAAATAGTAAGTTGAGCATAATTTAATAGAGCACCGATGTATTCAACTTTCGATATTTTGTTACCTTATGTTCAGGCGTGGATATAGTCCTTTCAATGACTGGGGAAGATAACAATGGATTTTAAGCAGAAGCGGAACTGCAGAAGCCAGAAGAGTATGTTGGTCAACATGAACATCCGTGGTGAGTGCTTTATTGGATGCTGGGCCGTATGATTTTACTGAAATAGTAGAAAGTCGCAGACATACAAAGGTTCAAGCCTCGTAACTGAAATTCGGAACACCGTGATGGTGGTTGGAAACAAAAAATTGTGCGCACGTCAGGGATCGAACTGAGGAGTTTGCCACAGGCGACCATGTCGGCAAGATCCGAATAGCGTCATCTTATCCGATAACGACAAATGGATTACAAAGGCAGCTCGGCGACGGAAAGACCAAGTTCTCATCGCTCTCCGACGACGAAGTACACATTTTCTTCTCTTCTTTCACGATGTCAAGCTCAAACCTCGTTGAAGTTACCTCTGCGTCTCATTTCCAGGAACTTCTTTCAGCGGATCTTAATAGAGTTTCGGTAATCAACTTTTGGGCACCATGGGCTGAACCGTGCAAACAGATGAACGAGGTTGTGGCTGAACTCTCCAAAAAGTATCCTGTTGTGCTATTCCTTCAGGTGTGTCTGTGAAACTTGAACATACATACGCATTGGAGCTGACTTATAAACTTAAGGTTGAGGCTGATGGTGAACAGCAGGCTGACATAGCCGAATCTTTTGAAGTTGAAGCAGTACCGTCATTGATCATCCTTCGGGTATGCACAACTTTCCATTTTCAGTGGTTAGAATTAACATTGTCTTTAGGGACACACTCTACTTGACCGAATCTCTGGGGCAGATGCAGCTGCTCTGACCCAATCTGTTGCGAAACACGCGAGCACCCCTCAATACAACCCACTGTCTCGGACCGATAATGCACCTGCGAAAGCACCCACAGTGGTCCCTTCTGCCCTAGAAGATAAAACGGAAACAGAAGAAGAACTCAACACCCGCCTCAAACACCTAATGAACCAAAGCAAGGTGGTTCTGTTTATGAAAGGTACACCAGAGGCTCCACGATGCGGATTCTCTCGGAAGATCTCTGCACTGCTTAATGACAACAAGATCGCCTATACACATTTCGATATATTGACAGATGAAAGCGTGCGACAAGGTATGCCTACTTAAGTGGTCGTCTCACCTATCTTCGAAATACTAAGGCTTTTCCTAGGCTTGAAGGTTTTGAACAATTGGCCAACTTTCCCTCAGTTGATCGTGAATGGAGAGCTGGTCGGTGGACTTGATATCGTTCAGGAAATGGTGGAAACCGGGGAGCTTAAGGAAGTAATAGGATAGAGCCGCATGCATTCCCTTGACTTTCCAGTCGTAGATTTGGTTTTGACTTGTGATTCTGTCTAGTGTTATTCTTCGGTGTCGGCCATTTGCGTTTGCAAATATCTATATATCTGCGCTAATCTCTACCTGTTGCACATACCTTTTCCATCATATCCACATACATGGCCAGCCGTGATACATCGTTGATCTTTTTTCAACTTGTTTCGTGCTCCGCAAGCTATTTGTATCCTAGAGGATACCACCAAAGATGAAAGGTGATTCCAAAGAGATGCTTCAACTGACTCTCCGTTTTCGAACTGCTAGTCACTATTCATTTGGTTGAACGAACTTGATACACAAACTTACCTCGGAGGTTTTGACGCGGTTCAAAGTTATGGATACACGATCACGTGTAGTCGTGCCTCTGGAATAAAAAATGTTCGTGGTCCAAGCGTAATACATTTATATCAGAACGTCATCTGCGCTTTTGACCACAAACTAACACTTGCAGCTCACTTTTTGACAAGAACAACCAGAACCTCTCGCCCTACGATATTTTTGTTCAGGAGTCATGAATCGAAGCAACATGAGTCGAAATGAGATGATGATGAGACGCCTAGGCCAATTAGCGAGGGAACATGCCACCGACGAGGGAAGGTAGATGCATTCTAAGGGAGCTGTAAGCGTTATGTTTACTGATACTCTGTGAAGGTCGCTAGAAGAATTAAAGAAAACGAAAGAAATCTTGAAGGGGGCCGAATCACAACGACTCCGACGCTTTTGCACCTCCGAACGCATGGTACCTGGACGCGACCTCGACGAATTGGGAAAGGCCATACTTATGGGCGACTTTGACTATGTCTCACTGGATTTCTCGCGTCGTATCGCAGAGCAAATGATGACACTAGGGAGGGAAAAGGCGTTTTCGGCTGCCGCTGAACAATATTATAATTTGCGATGGGGTCCAACGGAAACACCCATTTATAATCTTTTGGGACTAGCCATGCAACTTGTTCCGAGTCAGAAGGAGGCTCATTTCCAGTTGGCTCGTCTATTTATCAAGGCCAAGGTACCAGTGGACGGAACGGACTTGTCGGGAACCACTGCACTGTCGCACTGCTTCTCAACTAAACCGAGCTTCGAGCTAGAATATGCCCAGCTATTGTATGATGCCGGAGGAGACGTCAATCACAGGAATAGATACGGCGGCATTGTCGCAGAAGAGATCATTAAAATCTACGACCACCATGACCGCGAGGTTGTTCGAAAGGCGACCGCTGCTTTGGAGTGGTTCTTGAACCATGGTGGAAACGTCGACATCGCAGACGGAGATGGATATACTCCCCGGGACATGTGTAAGCGCTTGGCAGGTCGTGTTCCAGCTCTTCTATCTCTAGTTGAAAAGGAGGACGAAAAGAGGAAGGCGAAGGGAAATTCGTGCTGTTCTCTGTGCGGCCGTGACGAAGAGAAACTTCTCACCTGTGGTAAATGCAAGAAGGCCAAATATTGTGCTCCTTCATCCCGCGCTTGCCAGAAGTTAGACTGGCCGAAACATAAGAAGGAGTGCAAAGCATCAGGTATTGTAATCCTTTGCGACTTTCAGGCTTCTTTTCACATCTAATAATGGGTCGGACTCCTCGGTTAGGCCTCGCCTAAGTAACATTATTCCGTCAGCTTGCTTCAATAGTCATCTAGTCGTGAGTATTTGACCCCACCTACCTCTTTATCTTTGACGCAGAACCGGTCTTCTCAGTCTTGCAGTCTGTATACGCTACTTGCTTCATTTAAGTATTACTCTATTTGTGTAAATGTTCTCGTCAAAATGTTTTGTTTGATCTATCTCACGAATATCTGGCAGTTCTCTTCGACACTATGTCATATCTACATCCTGTGACAAATGTCATTGTCTTTCTTGTGGAATGTTGTCTGTTCCCTCGATGAGAGCCCTGCTTAGACTATTTTATAAATGTGGATGAAGACACACATGTCAATGGGCGGCCGTATGGTAGTGCGCTCTTACCCGGACCTTTCGATTTCGGCATTGGCGCAAAGGCTTTTACTATCCCGCGAAATACATCATTACTGGCCGCCGACGATATCTAATCGAAATTAAGTTCGCAGAGTTCGTATACTAAATTCGACCTTCTTCAGCCGGCGGCAAGCCGTACTCCACTTAGCCTTACAGGAGAAGTTCAATATCAGGTGCCGTACTTTAGGCCGCCGCGAACCTACCCTATTACAAAACCAGGAAATACGCGGGACGTATATATCTCTGACGTTTTGATTCGTATTGTTTATTCAGACTCCAGAACCCAGGGTCTTGGCCGCATCCACTGGGCTGTCGTCGAAAAGTGTTTAACCATAGACAAGCCCTCTGTTCTCGTCGATTCACCAAACTTCGATCATCGATATCAAGACGTTTTTACCACACCGAAATATCGTACAGGCTTTATTTCTTGGATTCGGAGCTCCTACAAGGTGCCAGTATATTGGCCTATTTGTGGGTTTTGACACTGAACCGTTCAAACTCCCCCGCTGATCGTCTTTTTTCTGCACATTTTGATGCTTCTTCCAAATTCAACGGTCGATTTCCGAGTTCCACACTCTGTTATCCGATATCTGAACGAAATACAGTCAACCTCGGTCATGAGGTCGATCCCACACCGAAGGTCTGGACTACGGTCGACTGATGAAAAATTGGACACACTCAGGTCAATATATACAACTTTGTCATCTTCAAAACGCTCGGTGCCGAGGAGCGAGGGATATGCGTTTTGTTCTGTTTTGTGGGGAATTTTTTTCCATGTTTTGTGCATCTGCCGCGCCCCGGCTCTGACGGATGACCCAGAGTAGGGTCCTCTGCCTCGTGCATGCGAATGAACCCCTTGGGAAAAGGCATATTTGATCGACGCTTTCAGTTACCTACCATGCTCGTGCCATGTCTGTGAGTTCCCTTCTGATCATGATCACAGACATAGCGACAACCGAGTGACATTTTGATTGTTTGTGCTCATGAAGCACACGCACGGGCTCGAACACCTGGGGTACGTGCTTACAGCGGATAGATCGAATGCGTTTATCCGGCTCCATATACCTATGAACAAGGAGGCCTTTCATGTTGTAGCCCCTGCTACCAATTCTCTCCTGCCCCGGCTAGGAACCGGAAGTTAAGATTCTACTGTAGCGGGCAGTTTAGTCAACTGCGCATTGCTTTAACAAGTATGCCGACGATGCAAAGTTGAGTTCCTGTAAATTCCACTCCGTCGAGCTTAAAGGCGGCTTTATTCGGGCATGCGAAATTCGCAAAAAATAACTTGTTCTATGAATAGACGGTTTGATCAGACTATGATATTCTTTTGAAAGTTTAGGAGTGCTGGGACCGGAAATTCCGATGAGACTAAAAGCTGGACGATCTTGAGAAAACGGATTGTATGGTAATATAGCCATCTTGGTCTTGCCTTCTTGGAATGACGTCCTTTCTGACGCACTTCTGTCAGTTTGGAATATCTTGGACGGCTTGGGGACAGTAGCCAGCATGGGCACAAGCTAAATTGAGGATGTCCTGACCGCAGTGGCACAAGTCTTTGAGAGAAAATGTAAGCGTACCTGCCTTTTCAAGAGTGTGATAGGGTATCTCGACTCCAAGGCACGGTGCATAGTATACAATGGCATAGGTTTATTCATTCTAATATACCAAACTGACATATGAGGCTGTATGGCGAGTCTAATGCGCCTCTTTCTCTAATTTCATTTGGAGTAGCGACTCATTGTATTGTGCTCCTCAGATCGCTGATTTGAGTGGCGATACCCGCGAACAGTGCGGTCTATCCAAATGAACATAAATTGACAGATATTCAGTGTATGTCATAATCCGCCTTAATCGAACTTCGAATCAACGCATAGAGGACCCTAATATGCTGAGCTTATGGAGAACATGACAAGCCAGCTCGACAAGTATTTCAGTCGACACCTGAGCTGGCCCATCATCACGAAGAGACACGAAAAGGAAAAGGCAAAGAAAGGTTGGAGCGGGAGGCCGATGGTTTTTCCACTTACTCCCAAGATATGTTATGTTTGAACTTATGGTGAACAAAAAGGCTTTAGAGAACTATGATTAGACCGGGGAGTGTATTTCCCGACGCGGCGGTCCTCCCATCATGTGGCATCTGAAGCATTCTGTGTGGCGCAACCTATTCGTAGAGCTGTGTTCTCTCTACTCACGGGCCGTCCTCGGGACCATAGGCTAGATTGATCATAGGCTTGGTTTACCCTTGCCTGCTTAGGATATTTCTCTGTATGAGTTAGCTTGAGAACTCATTCAATCTTTTAATGTACATACGTTATCCTCTCGACGTGTAGACGTCGGATAGGTATGTCAAGGTAAAAAGTTATCATTCAAGTCAGGTGGCGCTTACTATGTTTTTGTTTTTCTCTGACATATTTCTCAGGATGGCCGTCCTCTCAGTGACCAGAAGACTGCTTGCTGTCTCATGCATAACATCGGTGAAGAAAAAATGGCGGATTGGAAAAATATACGCTGTCGGCTTGGCTGATTCGTCTGCTGCTGTCTACAATCTCAATGAGGAGCTGGTCTTCGAGCAACTGTCCGACTATCCGGCTCGAAAACGTGAAGCTGTGCTGCGATTCGACGAGGTAAAGATAGTCGATGAATGACTTCGGTAACCGCGAATAGTTTTCAGTTAAAGTGCATGCGGTCATTCCCCTTCTCGGAAGCAATCCGTGGGCGGAGAACAGAATGGCTGTGCCAATTTCTCCGTGTCAGACAAACCTAGAAGAATGTCTATGCAAGCTTAGTCGAGTTTCTACTTACTACGGATGCCACTTGAACCGTTCAATTTCCAGCAAACTAGCTCATTGACCTGTGGATCATAGGCTAAAATACAACGGATAAATGGTATTAACGATATCCCTTCATAATAGTATCAAAACCTATTACTACTATACCCAAATGGATGCATTTTTGATTAACTTTTAAAAGAACTGTCCCGAGACCGTGCCGCAGTCCTGTTCATAAAAGGATACTCATATGGAAATGAGGATCTAAAGGCAGTCGAGAGGCCATTAATTTCTAATTTTTCATGATTATTGAACCTTAATCTCCTAAAGGCCGATATCTCCACCAGGAAAATGGCTGTACTCAGAGTGAAGCGCTCAAAAACTATTTATATCAGAATCGAAAGTTCGGAACCAATAAAATATTGACAAAAGAAACCTAGTTGGTGGTAAGATTGTCCCAAGATTCTGATTACATAGCTGCACGGATCATAGGAGTAGATTTATGAACTGAAACGACCAGGAGTAAAAACGAAGTAAATGACCCAAAAATGCATTACCCGTATTTATTGTTATTGTGCCAATTCAATGACAGCAGATAATTGGTTCGAAAAGAAAGAGAAGTTACATTGGATATGATGTATATCTATATCACACGTAAGCTGCATATACTGAAGTCAGGTAAAATTCCATCCGGACGTAGTAGGTTGTTAACATACTAAGAAGACTGCTTGGGGATTGTTGGAATTGGTTTCAGCATACTTCAGGGTGTTGGATATCAAGACCTAAGAATTGAAGTGATTTACATAGATATAACTCTATCAGAATTTTAATTCTTATGCCGGTAGGTTACTTCTACCCTTTTCTGAGATGCAGCAAATAGTAGGAGACTGGTGCAACTGGACATGCACGGCAATCAATGAACTGCAAAAAAAACTCCATTGAAGCAAAAAAAATGAAGCTATTAAGAATAAACTGTGTTAAAAACCGACATCTCCTCCAAGCTGTCGTCCAAGGAAATGGTCACTGAAGCGCTCAAAGCTATTTTTAGGACACAATATTTTCGGCAAGACGGCACTAGAAACTCACGTGCCGCGCTGATTAAGCAGATTGCACCCGGCTCTGGCAGACCCTACGCAACTCTCCTCTGACGTTTGACAACTACACCGCGGATTGAACCACTGGGACAATGTCAAAACATATACTTCCTCATGCTTTACGACTACCGGCAATAGAGAAACTGAAGGGGAAACGGATTGTGCTAGCCTCTAATAGTCCGCGAAGAAAGGACATTCTCCGCACTTTTGTGCGTGGTCATCAAGGGACTTTCTGATTATCAACTTACATGGGCCATGACTTTGTCTTGCTATATTTCTCGATTAATTTCTGGGGTCTTGTTGTACTGGAATGAAGGGACTTGAACCCGATATTGTACCTTCTACATTTGAGGAGAATTTGGATTTTTATCAATTTCCCGATCCTCATGAATACCCGGTGGCAACGGCGACACACAAGGCTGTCGAAGTTTATGAGAAATTGGTGGTAAGTAAGTCTTGTGCTATGTGGAATACTCTGTAGATTGACAATAACTGAAGCGGGAAGATCCTGATAACGCACCGGATCTAGTTATCGCGGGTTCGTCGAAGTGTTAAACTGTCCTACAATCCCTGTATAATCGCAGTAATCGCAGCTGACACGGTGGTGCTAACTCATCCCCAACCGGTTACATCTGACATATCGTATTCGATGCTTCCTCCAACACCACAAGAGTTACTTGAAAAGCCGACATCGAAGGAGGATAATATGCGTATGTTGTTGGATCTAAATGGGAATGTTTGTGAAGTGGTAACAGGTGTTTCTGTCGGTGAGTAATAAAGTTATTACTTCCTTTCACCTGTTTGATGCTCTATTGTGCAGCGTACCCGATTCTTACAGCCCCAGGGTACAATATCAAGTGGGCTATATTCTGAAGTTTCTGGCGTCGACATATGTCTAACACTTATATAGATCGATAGACGAACGAACACTTGTCCATTTTGTTGATAGCCCAAAACATGTTATTGAGGCTTATGTCGACAGTGGAGAGGGTATTGATCGTGCCGGAGGCTTTGCTATCCAGGTCAGCAATTTCTGGTCTCTTTCCATCCTGCTTGCAAGTTTATTTTGTTTAATTTACAGGGACTTGGTGGAGTCCTAGTGCGTAAGATCGAAGGTGATTATAACAATGTCGTTGGGTTTCCGGCGGCCTCGTTCTTCACGCTCCTTGATTTACTGGTGGATGAAGATCCAGATTTTTTGGAAGTTTGAGCTTTGAGATGCCAATATATTGCTCTTTTTCCCCCAGTAGTTAAATCATATTCCAGAGAATAAAAAGCAGTTGAATACATACATCATGACTTGAACCTTCTATATAATATTGAAATTTCCCTCCACCAAGCCTTGCAGATATTGATGTGGATTAAATTGACGCGTCGCGTCGCGTCACAGTTCACGCGTTCACGAGCCCGTCGAAAGATCGTGACCGACTCACTTCCCTTGTTCCTAACCACTACATACACTACTGCCCCTGCACAGTGTATATTATATTCAGCCCTTCTACTTCTTTTCTTTGTACATACAACTTGAAGCTATTTCAAAGTTGGTGAAATCAAGCATACGATTGCTGTACACTCAAGTTTCCTGCAAGTTTCCCGTTGCATTAGGGCAGAAATAGTGTCATCAGACATTCATTTCAAACCAGATTCACAACTTGACTCTTTTTTTTGGCTTGACAAGGGGGCGACACATTTTTCCAGGAAACCTTCGAGAGCTTTGGCTTGGTGAAGACAGAAAGATTGCGTCAACATGCGGTTCCGCGCCTCGATCACCAATGTCCAAACATTCTTTCGTCAGTAAGCTTGCCGAGTCTATTATCGTTAGGCTAATGTACGAACTGAACTCTGATTTCTATCAGGGATTGTACAGGCGATTGAAAAGCTGCAAAAGCGATGTCTGATCAAATTTACAGAGGAGCACATGTGCATTATTTGCAATAACGATGCAAATGAGGGTGGGATCCAAGTCTGGTCGTGCGTTCTGTCTTCCTCCTTTTGCTGCACCTGGAAAGAGCAGTACCATTTACATTTCAGGAACTATCTACAGGAAAATTAAGGTCGAAGCCTTGTTTGAGAACTATCGCATCCAGTCCAATGCGAACAACGAAATTACGATGGCGCTAGCGGGCGAAGCCCTCCTCGGTGCACTCAAATCTGCCTCATCCTCCGTCCCGTCCACATCCGCTGGGTCGGGGGCAGGCGGAGGCTTAGGGGGTGCGCTGGATGCGGAGGAGATAGTTATGAAGCTGGCGAAGAAGAATGACCAGGCGCTTCTATCATTTGAGATCAAAGGCATGTCGCGAACGGGGCAGCAGGTCAGGGTAGTGCATGACGTGAAGATTGAGGTGATGAAGCCGGCGGATGTGGATAAGATGCAGGAGCCTCTGTGTCCTAAAGCTGATGTGAGTTGGCTGCCATTATTTTGGGCGATTTAGCAACGCATTAATACTTTTTTGTTGATTTTCTTCTGTGAAATTCAGCTGCTTATACTTCTCCCTTCACTGCTCAAGGTCCGCACGATCGTCGAGCGGATGAAGCAGATGTCGGACGTGATGGCGTTCCAGGCGAACAACAACAAACGACTTGTGCTTTCTCTCCGGACCGACAGCGTGACCATCGAGACCGAGTGGAAAGACTGCCAAAACCCCGCTGGTACGTTGCATGAGTCCGAAATGACGAAGCTTAAGCCCATTTCTAATTTTCTCTCCAGTGGCAGAGCCAGAATCAGAAGACGACGACGATGATGAAGATGAAGGAAGACGAAATCCTCCAGACCCAGACAAAATGTTTACTGTCCTCATCTCCACGCGTAGCTTTTTGAAGTTTTTGAATAGCCATGTCGTGTCTACAACTACAATCGCCTGTAAGTAACCTACACCCTCATCTCTTCATCGTTCTTTTTCATTTTCTCATATTTATTTTGGATATTCCTTGTGCAACCAGCTGTATGCCAACATCACTGTGTCATCCTTTATGTGTACATCGGCGATGTGGCTGATGCGGGAGGGGTGTTGACGTTTTACATCCCTGCCATTATTGACGATGAAGGTCGATAACGTCGTCTCTCTCAAAAATGATCGATACTGGAGGAGCATGTTAACTATATTTCTTGGAACTCGCGGACCCGGCGCGGCGTGCAATCATTCTTTCTGGTTACCGTACTGGAAGAAGACGATGTCGGAAGATGCAACGGGATCTGGCGCCTTGCGTGTAGTGTGCAGGGGTGACGACTTTCGGTTGGGCCACCTCATGTTGCGCCATACTTCAGGGTTGCTGCAGGTCTGAGGGAGCGGTCTTTTACTGAGGATGTACGGTTCTGGGCCGGGTTTAGTGGGCGCGAAAAGTGGGTTGTAAAGTTGTGCATATATTTCATATACTAGTTTTGTACGATAGATTAAAGGTAGAAAAAACATTACTGTACATGTTTGAACGAAATTCGAAGATTAGTAGGTTGGGAGAGTACGACAAGTGAAATTTAGATATGTAATAAATTCTGATTTATCGGAACAAATGAAGAAAAGTGGGGAAAGTAGAACGAAAGATTGTAGAAACAAAAACAAGAGTGGCAAGGCAGAAATGGAAGGAAACGCATCTGTCGCTTTGCCATTGCATGCCCGTCCTGCTATGACGCGACGAAGCAGTTGAACATCGACCGCCGTCGAACATACTTGCGGTATTGGCGGGCGGGGATATGTAGGTGCTTTGTCACGGACATATGCATCGTCAAAGGCGTGGACATTGGAGCAGGACCAAAAGCGGTGCCAGTGATGCTGTTCTCGTCCTCTTCAGTAACTAACATCGTATCCTCATTTGCCAAGCCTTGTATGTGATATTGCTCCTGCGGAATACGAACAAAGGGAGAAAGAAAAAACAAAAGAAGAAAGAAAAACAAGTCAGGAACGGTGTAATTGCTACACAAATACGGATTCTTACCTGCTTCGCCAAAGGGGCTGTTCTAGGATCGGATGATCGAGGGCAGGGTGTGCGTGGAGGGGGCGTCACATTGGGACTTTGACTCTGAGGCTGAGTAGGAGAGAGGGGCGGCGTCCGATCTTCGCTTACTTTTGTCCATGTAAACAGCAAGTGTTCGCTATGGTATCGGTCCTGTCTTTGTTCTGTTTCGGGTGTAGTTGTGATGTGATGATCTAGTGGTACTTGTGACGACGCTTGTGATTGCGATTGTTGTGGTGGCCGTAATCGTGAGTTGGAATGCAAGGAGGATGTTGATGAAGATGGAGGTTGTGGGTATGGTAATGGTTCTGGAGACGTTGTCAGTGACAAAGATGGCGAAAGAAAAGAGTCGTAGTCGTGGTAATCAAGGCTCGATGAAGGAGAATCAGAGAGTGGATATAATTGCGAATAAGGATATTCGGAGCTTGGCGGGTGGGTGCATCGTGGTCCCTCTCCATTGTTTGAAAAGCTCGCTTTGGAGCAGTGTGATTTGGGTGAGATGGGGTTAAACCGATAGTTGTGTTTGAGTTTTAGCTTTGGAGGCTGTTTGGCAATAATTAATGAGGTTGCATTCGTTGAAGAAAGAGACCATAGGACTTACGCGAGACAACCAGGGCATCCGTGTGATGCCTATATGACTAGAACAAGAACATGCACATCTTGTTCGGAGACCGAGTTGGGCATTTAGATAGATGCGGTGTTCAACTTCTTTGATCAGCCATCGCGCTGAAGGAAGTGTTGGGTATTGAGTGACGCTGGATTTGGAGTCGGTTTTGATGACATCGGTTGACTCGAAAGAGAACTATAATTAGGGACAACATCAGGTTGAGTTGATGCGGGATATTGGGAAAATGTAGCAAATACTAACGGAAGTCGATGGCCTTGGAGAGTGGATTGAGATCCTGGAAAGTTCAGCATGGGTTGAGGCATTTAGAAGGTTAGCGACGTCCATGGTTAGCGGTTGCTTGAAGCGACTATACGAGGACTGAGCGGTCAGAACAGATGATATACACCCGGTGAGATGGAAGGAAAGGAGGTATTCCTAGGAAACGAATGTGCGCTTTTATAGCTGACCGTGCCACCAAGAGGCACTACGTGCGGCTGTGCAGAGGGGCACTTGTGGCGGACATTGGAAAACAAAGGAAAAAGATTATGAAAGAAATATGGTTAAGAACGGTTGGCATTTGATAAACGATTGCTTGGATTGAGTTATTCTTCAAAGGAAGGAAATGAATATTGCTCAACGAAAAGACGAGTTTTGAAATGTTTTATTACACCAACTTTCTGGCTGAGCTCGGGAACCAGAGCAGAGGGAAGACGATGTACAAATTAATTATCTAGGTGGTCTGGTGAAACAAAGAATATCAGCTTCAGCTTTGGGTTGACACCTGTATGAAATAGACGGACCTAAATACCTTCCTCCTTTTCTAGGCGCCATTTCCTTTCACTAAGCTATTCCATTCCCCAACAACTCTGACCTAGACCTTCATAAAAGAGTCCCGCTTCGATCCAACGACCTTGTATCCTCTCGGTGCCTTCCGCTCTTGCCTCTGCTGCTGCTTGGTCTTCACAAGATGAGTAGGCACGTTCTCGACTTCCACTAGCTCCTTCACACGTAGAATTTTGCCTGCCACTTCCGGTGAATGGGGAAAGTAGACAGTTTGGAAGCGCCTGTGGATTCCTAGGGCTTTCAGGGTGCCCTTGATTTTGTCCCCGAGCGAAATTGCAGACCGTCGGAGTGTGATTTTGAAGTGAGTAATCGGAGCGCCTGCCTCGGTGGAGGAAGACTCTTGTGAAGATGAAGGTGATGACTGCGATGGAGAAGAAGACGTGCTCGACGATGATGAGGCTATTGGGGCCTGCGACGCGGTTGTGAGCATCCGCGATACATTATAACGCGCCGAGGCGCGTGCAACAGTACGACATGTCATGAACGAAGCCATTTTGTTTCTGAAGTATCAAGTTAGCCATATTTGGGAATATACAGTGGGATACTGACTCTATCCGTTGCATACAACGTTGAACGACGTTTTGGCAATGTTCCAAGCCAAGGGGGTACCGGTCTTCAAAAATCGGACACGACGTTGGTTTTTTCTAGTAATTACATAAGCATTTGTTCCTCGCCGACTCAAAATTCATCAACCGACCTTTGCGCTACCTCGGCACACTACTGGAATCAATTGATATCAAGTTAAAATGGCCCCAAATCGATGAATAAGGACCCCTCATCTGCCGTTAACAGAACACTTATTAACATCTGAACCGAAGAGTAGAAATATGGAAGGGACAGTGTTTATCAACACTTTGCATACACATGGATTCATAGTATGTGAAATAAAAAAAAGAGCATTGTATGAAAGATTGAGACTGAAATTTAGATTTAGACTATCTTATGACCATTACTTCAAGGTTTTTTCTTTTCAAATTGGGCGTATATGGTGGTACTGCCAACTTGGTATCGTTTGAGCATCAAATGTGTCAAATTACACCATATTTATCGAAATTAATATCACAAATATGTCGGCTAATTTGCCCTAATTTGCACCCGATTTTTGCGACCTTGCCTAGGTGGGCTAATTTGCCAACGGACGGAAATTGAAGTTATGTTTGACGTTGTTAGGATTCGGTGATATTAGCACTTATTACAAATGAAATAACAATGTTAATACTGGCTTCTTCAATCACTGAACTTGTACTTGATTTTTACAACAACTTTGAAACTTATCCATGATATCCGCATTTATTCTCAGACTGTAGGATCTATGGACCTATAGGAGTCTGGTGTCTATGTCGTCGGCATAGCAAAGGTGTGTTTCTGATAGTTTTTTTCATCTCCCTTTTCTGACAAAAAAATCAATGTAAGGGGAACATTTTCTCTCCGGGGCTTTGAGTCCCGGGAACTTGAGGATACTGTAAGATTGGGCTCATCAGGAACCAGCACCCCCTTAGGTAAGCAAAAGTTGGCTTACCTCCGAACCTTTTCAACCCTTCTGCACTCACACTATTCTACATTTTTGAACCACAGATATGTAGGTTATGCTTCTTTGAACACATCTGTGGTTTTTTTTTTCAAAAAAATTTTGATCTCAAGAAGTTATAAAGATTTTAATTTTTTTCCTTTTTTTTTAGTCTAACACGTCAGAAATGGTGTTTTCTCGAGTTTGGGAGATTTTCGAAAATTTGACAATGTTCTTTTGGCCGCTTATATAATGGTACACGTGACCACACGTGACAATAAGTCACGCCTAAGTAATACCTCTCAGACTCATTATGGACTTCCAGAGACTACAATTTGACCTCTGAGGTGTAATTCTATTATTGTGGGCATAAAGGCTAGTAGTAAGGATTGTATATGCACATTTATGAATTTTTTTTTTTTAAACTTTTTGTCTGAAACCATTTTCCGTCAACATAACTTTTGATTTTTTTTTCGAGCTGGATTTTGGCCGCTCTTGGCGCCAAGCCCATTGATTACGTAAGGGTGCTGGTTTCTGATGAGCCCAATCTTAATGTTGTCTGAGCTCAGTCCACCGCTTCTATAAACCGGTTCACTTTGACTTTGGGGCGCAATTTCCTCATTGGAAGATACACATTCGTTGAACAATGTGGTGAAGTGCTTCATGAATCTTCTCAAGATTAAACACCGAGTCTGGACCTTGACTCTTCTTCCAAGTTCACTCTCATTCTCTGAAGGTGACATCTGGAGTCTGTCTGGGCGCCGGTCCGATAAAAGTATCCCATCTAACACGTCTGCCTGACGGGACTGTTAAAAAATTCTCTCGTTGTGTCATTTCGACTTCTTGATCCCTTCAATGACAAGCTCCTCAGTGTCGGTACGATCCTCGACTACGATGTCGCTGTAACACGATCGGAGCGCGATTTAAGCCTATTTATTCGACGAATTTCAGGTAAGAAAATTCAACATCTTCTCAACTCGTTGTGGGTTGATTTTGCCCGGATAAATGTCGCGTGCTCTATTCTTATCATGTCCCATATATCTTTGAATGTCAATCAGTGACGTTTGTGTTGGGTCGTTCTTTCCATCTTCTGTATGCCACTTGTTTCTGTTTGGTTGGTTGATGTTGGTGTAAACTTGCCGCTTCTCCCTCCATCTGCACATGGATTTGAGAGCACTATCTCAGCATTAATACCATAGATCTAGCTTTTATTTGTGTAATAAATGTGAACTTGGCGGAAAACAAAAGGCAAAATTCTTCCTTTTTGGGGTAGCTTCACCACTTCTCTTATCCCACCCACCACAAACTGCAGAAATGGAGTGCTGTCTCTTGTGAATGGCCTCCTTTCTCACTGATTATATCCAGCCAAATGTCTTCTTCAATATTGTGCATTCTCAGAAGGCTCTCAGCACGCATTTGTGGTGGTTCAAGTTCATCGGATAATCTCTTGTCTCAAGTTGTTCACTGTCTCTCTTGTTCTTGTTGCTCGTCGAGCACAGGCTAAGGAAGCCGGTAAGAACCTGAAAACAACCCTTTTATGAATTCTGGAACTCCAATTTAGCAGGTGGAACTCTAGCGTGCATTGATAGAGCGCTAATACAACATTTGTCGACATGGCTTCCTCGCAAGCCTTACCGGAGCCTATGAACTCCTCACCTCACCACTCAAAGGTCAAGGTGACCATAACGCTTGCGGATCCGACCTTTGTCGCCGGAACTCATGTTTCGGGTAAGCTGGAGATGGAATGCAGAGCGGACAAGGGTCTTGGAATCGGGATAATGATGATTGAACTCTTCGCTGTACAAGGTACGCTTTCTATTAACCTATTCAATCTGACGGATCTCATTTGGAAATAGAGCTCAGTTCCAGAGACCACTCTGCGACATCTACGTTTCTGCATAGCCGGCGTTTGTTCCAGGGGCCTGGGTTGCCGCCTTCCAACGCCGTGCAGGCCCACCCGATGCCTGGAGACCCGCCGTTGCCCCAGGACTACCACCAGGCGCGCCGTGGCCGCTCTACGTTTCTATTCCGCATTCCAATCCCCACCTCATCACCGTCATCCATTTCCTTCGGATCAGGGCTCGCAAAAGTGAGCTACGAGCTCCGGGCGAGCGTGGGCGTGTTCTGGAAGAACGAAAAGCGGCTGGTGATCGACAAACGGCCCATCGACGTCGTTGAGGCGTATTTATACGATGATGTGCTTATGGGCAAGGTCCCAGAGTCGATCGTTATTGGCGAGAATGGAAAATTGTGGATGCAGGGAAAGATTGTGGGGAATGTTATTTTGGCAGGTGAAAGCGCTTGTTTGGAGCTGCAGGTGAAGAACCACTCGAACAAAAAGGCTAGTTACTTTCTTGTTTTTCAATGATACTCCTAACGCCTTTAATTTACATAGAATACAGGCCTTACTTTGACTCTTACTCGAACGTTGTACCTGCAAAGCTCTGCGACCGGACCACGGCAGGCTCCCGTACAGATATCCGATACCTTGACTACCGTTCCTTTCCGCGGTCCGGAATACATTATACCTCCTGGAGCAGAAGGTGTTGCTAACCTGGTATTCGACATCCCCAAACACGCTAGAGGGGTTAGAGGAGGCACTTTAGACGGCGAAGAAGCTGAAGGGGGAACCGGACCACGCCACACCGAGTCTCTTTTCGAAATTAAATGCAAGGTGGAAGTCAAATTGGCAATGGGAATGGGCAGGTATGTGCTCGATCATTCCAGGGAAATATTCACTTTTTCTTACCAGTCTTTTATATCACAGCAAGGATTTGCTGCTCGAAATCCCGATTGACATCGTTCATCCAAGCGCGATGCCAGCACAGTTGCATCTTCCACAGGTCACTGGTCCTTATGTCCAACCATATTCCCCTCCTCGTGAAGCTGCACTTGCACCAGCACCATACGCTGAGTACAATCCCTACTACCCAATACACCCGATGTCCCCAGGACCTCATATACCATATGTCGACCCTGTACACAACCAAGTGTGGATGCCACCACCTCCGCCTCCTCTTATACCCTTATCTCAGTCACCAATTGGATACCCACCGTACCTTCAATCCCATTCTCCGATTTCCCAAGAGGCCTACCAACAACCCATGCATCCTTACGCACTGCCAGTAGCACCGCAGCCATATTATCCCTTGGATGTTATCCCTCCTCAACCACATCTACTTTCTCCTGTAGACGATTTTGGCGGTTACATTCCCCGCCCATCAAGTGTCGGGCCTGTCGCGTCGGCTTCGCAAACTGCCCCTCCTCTGATACCAGGTTTACCTCCTCCGCCAGCCGCTACATCGCTGCTTCCTCTGCACGATCTACAGCATCCGCATACACACCCGCATGCATTAGACCCCCCGTCCCAGCCTTACAAACCGGAAGTAGGCAAAGGCGATCGTGCACTTCGTGTCTCGCGACATTTGAGGATGTCGTCCAGGAATCGATCCGTCTCCCCTCAGAGCCATCGTTATCCCCTCCCTGTGCATCTCGTTCCAATTACTGAGGCAAGCGGAGGGGGGAGAGATACTTCCAGTGTTGGAGCCACGGCCGGGCTGTCTCCGGCGACTTCGAACAATGGGAAGAAACAGCCGCGGATGCTGCCACCCCCGCCGTTGCTGCTGCACGCGCAGAACATGCCGTTGGTGTCGCCGACTCATTCTGCTGATGGTGTTGTGCATTCGCCGAGGCCGCAGTTGACGCCGAAACATTCCTTCACGCGCGACCCAGTCAACGGCGACACGGTTAAGAGTGAGAGAGTGGAGACGCTTGAGAAGATGGCGGATGAGGTTGGAAGGAAGAGCCAAGATCTGTCGTGTGATCTGCCTAAGGGTATAAGCGACATTTTGGCGGCGAAGGCGAAGGAGAACGAGGAACAGGAGGAGAAACGAGACGGATTGCCTGCACAGAGTGGTAGCAATGACGCGGATGTGAATAAGACGCTGCCAGGACCGCCAGTCCCGTCCGGAAAAAATCTGATGCAGCCTCTTCCGAGTCGAGCGAGGGCAGATGTGTACTTCGCAGAGCAGCAACAGGAGCAGCAGTTGCTTATCCCTGAGACTTCGCCACTTCCTTCGGATCAGACCCCACCGACACCTGCGCTCGTCGCAGTCCTTCCCTCTCGCCAAATCCGATCGCAGGAGAATTCCGCACTACAAACGGAGAGCGGCCTTGACGCGCTAGAGCGAAGGTTACTAGCTGAAGTGGGGACGAGGAAGCTTGATACACGTCGCGCGGGAAAGGACAAGAGGCCTGGCGTTCGAGACGTTTTGGTGGGCGCCGCCACCCCTAGCTCTGCGGATACGGAGGCAGAGGTTGAGTCCATCGCGAGTCCGCCAAGTCGAGCAGGTGGGGTGGCCATTCCCGCGAAGAGTCCCGAGACGCTTCACGATTCTGCGATTTCGAGTTTGACGCTGGCGGGTGGGCTGGGTGGAGACGAGTCGGATGGGGAATTTGATGGGCGGACCCATAAGGCTGGGAGATCGAGAGCTGGGTCGAGCGATGGGAGAGAAGGTGGTGTCGCTGGACCTAGCACAGGCCTACATCAACACATGCGCGAGCGTGCACAAGTCAGCACGCCGACGAAAACTTTGAATCTGGACAGAGTGCGAAGCCGGCCGTTAGAGCAAGAGAATCTGAATGAATTGGATAACCTCAATCTGAATGGCTCGGGAAAGAGCAGGGAGACCAAGTCGAGTGGGAAGAAGAAGGAACGGGCGAGCAATAAGTCTGCTGCAAAAGGACGAGTGGCTGCTTGGTTGGGCGGAATCGACCCGGATGTTCCGCCACAGGAGCAAATTATTCCACCAAGTCCCAGTGTCACCAGGAAAACTCCTTCTCCATTCCAAATGGGCGATGACGAACCTGCCCCTGTTGAGATTCCAAGTCTTCCCGACGACGAGCCTCAACAAGTATCAGCATCGCCTAACCCTCGCTCATCCGGATTTGTACCCATATCAACGTTGAAAAAAGAGCCATTGCAAAGTCGGCCACTGATCGCTGGCGATGCAACTGTGGTTGTGGAAGCGAAGCGAGTTCAGGATATCTGGTCGTCACAAGATACGCCTGTGCTCTCCGCCAAACAGATACCATCATATTTCAACAATGCTAGTCAGCAGCAGCAGCAACAGCAACCTCCAAGTGGGCCGCTCAAAACAGATCGCAAAGTTACCCCTCCATCAATAAAACCAGCGCCGCCAGATCCACGCTCTAAGCCACTGTCGTATTCAGCAGCGGCGCGGAACGTTTGGAAGTTGCCTGAGACAGTCAAGACACCGGCTGCTCAACATGCTCCTCCAATTCCTCCAAAGCCACAGGTTTTACCTCCACCTAAAAAGCCAGTTGGACGCATACCGGCTGTTTTCCCCCAGCCCAAACCTGTAGATCCTGAAGTCAAATACGACATCAGGTCTGCTCGTGGTGGTCGAGGAGGCAAGGTTACCGCAGTTGCAAATCTTTGGTCCTCTGGTGCTATCAATAGAAACTCAGGGAAAGGGGTCGTGAAACCTGTTGATGATGTTGGAAAAGTATCTGTACCTCCGCCGGTGTCCTCGCCCATGCGTACAGAAAAGAAGTTGTTCTCAGATGCTGTTATGACTCCCGCACCATCGCCTAAGCGGAGCCCGGCGGCACCTGCAAGAGTGGCCAATACGATCAAGCCGACCGATGCGCAAAAACGACCTGATTCTCGAAACGCTTTCCCAGAATCGAGACCCATTTCTCATCCTATGCCAAAAAAGGTACCATCATCAGCTGCGTTGAAACCTTCTGCTGTGCATGCACCGTTGGGTGGAATGCATGTTGGGAAAGGCAATAAATCATCTGAGGCATTAGTGCAAAAGCGGCCGGCAACGGCGATGTCTAGCCCGTATTCTCTCCATGCTCAACACGGAAAGGCCCCGCCCACCAGCCACTCGACTCCTAATTCATCTGATCCCAAATTGCATAATCTCGTAGCGAAGGGTGTCAAGCCAGCGTTCAAAGCAACGTCTGACCCAGCAGTGGTTATTTCTTCTCATGCCGTTCCTACGCTTTCTTCCACAGCGTCCCTCGCTAGACCTCACTCTTCTGCAGCACAAAATGACTCGTCACGACCTGTAAAGGTGCCGCCGGTTTTAGCCACGTCTGTACCCACGTTGTCCTCTGACCTTCCATCTGGAGCTCCGCGTCCTGTCTCGCCCAGCAAACCAGTCGATCTAGCCTTTGGACAAGCACGTATCAGGGATCTGATCAAGAAATATCAAGGCGGACAAGGACAAAAGACATAATCGAAGCCATCTGTCGCACTCGGTACCTGTGTAAAATTGCCGTCAATGGTTTTTTTGTTCCTGTTATATTTATCTCTTTTTGTGATTCTGTATCCAATCTTTGTTCACTTCTGCTTCTCATCGTTCGCGTTTTAATGATTTTCTGATGCACTTGTTGTTGTTGTTGTAATGAATCTTATGAAGCACATGTAATGACGATCCCAATCAAATGGCAAAACATGATGTATTTTGTAGCGAGGAAACAGTATTTTGCTGTCGTAAATCAGGAAGGAGAAAGGTCGATTGACGATGGTAATTTACAACGATGGTAGGATTTGGGTTCACAGTCTATGTGCAGGAAGGTAAATGAGTACGTAAATACATAATAATATACAATATACAACCAAGATAATGAGAGAGCATAAGATCTGGATTATTTAATTTACAATAAGATAGCCAGAAAAAGGGGAGGCCGTGTGTGTGAAGGCATCAATGTGAGTCGTCTGTAAGGATATCGATGTGAAACTGTCGCCAGTCGATTTTGGCAGGTGCGTCCCAGTCGTCACGCTCGTCTTCGAGAATGGGTTCAGCAGCCAGACCGGGTTCTTCTTCGAGAATCAAGAAGAAGTCGGATTTCTCCTGGCTTGGTGCGCGATATTGTAAAGAAGAACGGCGAGAACGGGAAGGTAGTGGCATGGTATGAATGGATGTCGGCCGCTCTCGTCGAGAGAAGATAAGCGAAGAGCGGTTTGACGACGAGCCGGTGAGAGATAGGAATGACTCTCGTTTGGGAGTCCCAGAAGGAGAACTGTCTGATGAAAGATCAATGAACATCGACCTGGCGTCGGGAGAAGATGTAAAAGGGTCGATGGGCTGATGTAAAGCAGAACTGTAAGGGGGTAGCGATAGACAAAGGAAGGTATGTGAGTCACTTTTGTTCGGGGTAGTAACGACCGTGCATGGGATCGCAACCGGCAACGGGAGAGAAAGGGAATGTCTTACATACCTTCCATTGGGCGCAGAAGGCGTGTGTGGTCCGCCCGTTGATATCCACATGCCACTGTCTGGCACACTTTCATGGTCTGAACCAAAGAAACGGAAGCTCTTGCTGCTCCTCCTCGAGCTTGATGAAATGGTAGAATTCTCGTCTCCATAAACAGAGGTTATGCGCTCGAACAGCCGTGAAGAGAATGTGACAAAGGACGAACGCCGCCCACGGGAACTCTTCTCACGAGTTTCGGATGGCGTTGAGCTTGTGTTGGAAACGAACATGGATGTCGGGCGTGGGCGACGGTGAGTAATATCGGCAAAGGACCGTCGAGAGCGAGCAGGAGCGTTGGTAATAGACTCTAGTGAGTTGCGTGAGCCTGGGGAAGATGGTATGCGGGTTGCAACTGCGCGAAACCCAGAGGCAAAGAAATCCGAATAGCCTCGAACGCTGTTGGGCGCCTGCATTGGGGACTATGAGGAGGAGGTAAGGGGGATAAAATGGAGGAGGAGTAAACGGGTGGGAGGGCGAGAGAAGAGTGAAGGTTACGGTCAATAAACGAGAAACGATCCGGTAAAGAAGAGTTTATATAACATACATGTAGCCTAGCTCGTGAGGTGGCGGTGACGTCGACAAGATTAATGTGTTAAGGGGGAGTCGGTAAATGAGTCGAAATTAGTTTCCCCGTGAAGTCGGCCGTAATGCAGCAACTTCACAATCCATCAGGGACGATCCGGGTCTCCACAGAAGCGATCATCATTAAGAATAGAGTTGGACCACTTTTCCACAAAGCGACGAGCAATGGCCATCTGCGCAAATATTTTTATAGTCCGCATTCCAGTGTCCTATGAAACAAGATACAACATTTGACTGTGATCATGATAGTATTGACAGTGAAAAAGATATCCTTACAGATGAAAGAGCTAACTCAGACAACGGTATGAAAGGTAGCGATTGTAGATGCTGTACTCGGCTCTTGACTCGGCTCTTCGTTACGGCTGACCTGCAACCAAAATACGTCGTGAATGATGTGATGATATTTGTTTTTCAGCAGCAATTTCTTCTTCACCAACATCAAGCTCCATTCGGATGAACTGCGCCTTGGGGCGAGGTTCTAATCATACTGTCGATAGCACAAAGGACTGGAATGTAGAAACGTTCTCGTCTAGGGCACCGGAGACTCGGTAAATAACTTTGCTTTGTCAAGCTGGGCGTAGCTCCGGCCCGAACAACCAATTCTGTTTTTGACGTTTTGCATGCAAAGAGCGGCGCAGACTTAAACCAGACCTTGGACTCCGGGGAAACGTCCAAAGCGACGTTGTGCGCTTCCGTAGGACTCGCTGTTAGTCATCCTTCACGGAAATTTTTCCAAGAGCCGCCTACAATGAAATGACTGAAACAGTCACTGGGCATGAGAATGGTCTCATTGTGCGATGGCTTTCTGTCTTCTTTTGCTCGGGTCATATTCTTAAAAGGAAGGTCGTGGCAACAACACATACCGCCAACTGTATCCGCGATAAGAAAGCGGTCGATGAGCGGGTCGCGATCAGGCGCTTTAGCTAAATCTGGAGAGCAATCACGAGAAGATGCTTCAGTTAAGCCGCTTCAAAATATTTCAATTACTGCCAGCGAAAAAAGAAACATCACCAATGACTCAATGACATGCTCCAAGAGGTGGAGAGTCCAGCTTTGATTTTCCATACGAACGCTTTACTGACGCACAATGATTGGGGCCTAGTAACGAAAGCCGTCAGCCGACTAGGTTGTCGTCTACCATCCGCAACCTAATATGACGCCCTGTCCGGCGAGGTTTGTGCGCCTGCTCGTGGTTGTTCTGCGATTTTATTTTGGGAGAAAAGGGGCACTGCGGTTGTCTTCGGGCCTACGACCGAGGTCTCCATGCATGAATCAACCGCCGTGATGACTGACAACGGACATCAAGGACATCTCAAGAGCAATATTTATCTTTTGAATGAGTTTGCGTTTTGACGAAGCTGACTAAGGCAGCGTAAGGCATCACAGATACTTGAAACCTGGACAGAAAGAAAGTAGATGAATGAAATCAAGTTTCATAGTACGAGAATTAGCCTTGCGTGAGAGAAATACATGATAGTAGTGTGCAAGTATACAGTTACACCGTGTGCAGAGTCAATGGTGGACCTGATGATCACTTGAGAGTGACTGATAAAATCATAAAGAAGCTGGAGAAAAGGAGAACTGCAAAAAAAATAATCACATACACTGCATATATCTGAGCTGATGGCGGTTCTGCGATGTGAATCTATTTGCTCCTGTGCCCATGATTGATCACCAAAAAAAGATGAAGGGCATTGCGCGAATTCAGATAGAGCATGACTGAAAGACAGGAAAGTGCCACGAAAGTATCACCAAATTACACCGCGTGTATTTACACTGCATATGCATATGTTCAAGGTAAGATAAGATCGCTCGAATGAATTCCTGTGAGATATAACAGAGAGAAAAGAGCGAGTTAAAACAAGGTTCACTAAGTGCTGGGAATGGAGGTCACGTGATCGAGTGTACGATCCGACGCGATTGTTGAAGACGCGACTGGAATGATCTGATTTGGAGAGGAGTTGGGGCCCGAAAGGCCTGAGAGTTTGGGTCAGAAATATACAAAAAGCCAAGATGAGAATTCCAATGCGGCTGTACTAAACAGTGGTAGGAAGGGAAGAGGGAGCGGTGGGTGGGAGCAGTTGTTTTTGGAGAGTAGGGCCGTTCGAGTGCACAATGATCCAAGTTCACAGATCCTTGGAATCCGCTGCGTCCTAAATAACTGCACGGAGACACCAGCGCAGGCTCCATTAAGTAAATAGAAAAGGAAGCACGACTCACATCTAATAACGGGGACAAGCTACATATAATATCTTGGGAGCGTGCCCGTGTTGCGCGAGCAATTCATGTATCTGTTCTATATCTTGCAACAAACTTGATGACCACCTTAAATCCTTGAAAAGCTTTGTAAGGTATGTGACGTATGTGTTGTTGACCTCAAAGGCGTAAAGGTATTCAAACGAGTGTCCTACCGCCCGTGGGGTGAATAAAACGGGGATGGGATTTGTTGGAAAGCGAAGGAGGAACGTCAGCGAGCCCTCGATAATAGGGTTTGAGCTCAGCAAGACATTGTCGAAGAGCAATAAGCACTTTGGAATTGTAGTACATTCGGGAATCTCCTTTCGTTGATGAAAGTGCCATTCACGTCGTATCAGTCAAGCGTTGGACAAGTGCGTTGCATATGGTCAAGGTGATGATGCCATTGGGTCTCGTTCGATCCAGGTTGAGCGTTTCCAGGACTTGGGCGCCAAAATTCTTGGAGAACTGCTTCTGTATTGCGCACGGGACCCAGCCTCCGATTCATAAGTCTTGGATAAAATGTGCATAAGTCTACACGCATTTATGATATCGTCGGTGCTCCACGGGACAATGGGTTCGTTGATCATATGGAAAAATCGACCGCATATAGGGTGAAAAATCTCTATTAGGGGACCAGTGGTAGAGATGACGCCTTGCTTTATCCTGCCATCATATATGGCGGTGGCTTCAACGGATTAAGCTTCTCGGTATCCGGAAGATTTGGCTCTTTCTGATTGCGTGGGCCATTGTGTCAACACTATAGCCTAAGAACTGGGTAAGCAAAACTGGGTGCGCAATGCCCAGTTGGCAGTCATATAGGATTAGACATACTGCTCATCTAACTGACGCTTGACTTGAGGCGTTGGAACAGAACTGTGCACAGTGATGCCAACCAGCTTGATACTTTTCCAATAAGGATATGCAGACAATCGTTCGAAATATCTTCAAGAACCAATAAAAGGTTTTGCGACTTGACGTACCCAACTTTTCGCGCAGCTCCCGGAGTATTTCTTCTCCTTCGAGTATGTATCTCCCTCCTCGCCTTTTATCATTTGGGCTTGCGTATCACACGGCCTAGCATCTCTGTCGACGATCTCGGGTTGTCGTGGCCTCTTCTTCCATACTTTGAACCAATTGAGCCACAATTCCATAATGAAGAAAGAACCAGAGGAATCGTATTCACAAAACCGCGTGTATTTTCTCATAAATGGATTATGACAGGGAGGGCTATCCGCGTTCGTTAATCAACGAATTTGCAGACCAGTGATAGCAAGAACAGTTGCGGATTCACCAAAATAGAACTTTTAACTTTATCCATAGCACCACAGGTTACTTTTTGGCAGCTTGTGCCTGTTCGTTGGCGCGAGCAAGTCTGTCCTTTTGGGCTTCCGCTATCACGCGCCGCTGGTTGAAATACTCAATCTGAAAGAGAAAAATATACGGTCAGCTAACAAATCAATGTATGCATATTTCGTGATTCGGCGCACCCAGCTCTTCGCGCAACTCCCTTCGTATCTCTTCTTCTCCTTCGAACATGCACTCCCCTCATCGCCTGCTTTTATCACTTTAGCTTTGTCTAGGCATGCAAAGTACTCGTCTCTCGCATCCCAGCACTTCTGTCGACCCTCTCGTGTTGGAGCAGCCTCTTCTTCGGGACCTTTGAACCAATTGAACCACGAGCCCATGGTGATATATAGGAACCTGAGGAATCGTTTTTGAATCGTATTCAGAAAGCGCGGCTGAGCTCCCTTGGCGTAGCCGATGACAAATCATTCCCACATGCATCACGTGATTCCGAGACTACACCATGGCTGGCTCAGCTGCAGCTTGAACTTTCTCTTAATTCTCACTCGATTCAAAGCTTGAAAGTGGATTGTGTCATGTGGATTTAACGAAGACCCGCAGACTTCACAAGATCTGGAATGACTTTCTAATAGTCTGCTCATTCATCCCCGTATTACTTTTGCCTTACTAAACACACGACTCGGAGTTCTCTTCATTGTCGCCATCTGAATTTAACTAGGATGGACGATGAAAAATCCAATATTTACAGTGTCACCACTCGTGTCATATTAAACTTTTACATTGTTGACAGTCGTCGGTGCTGTGTTCAACAATTGAACAAGCCTCACTCAGGTGGTGGCGTCCGCGTAAGTACCTAGACCTTCAGTATACTGTTGTATAGTGAACATACGTTTCAACTGAAAATTACAACAAAAACTATGCTTATTTTGCATTTAATAGCGACTAGCATTGGACTAGCATGTTCAACAAACATGTTCGGATAAACCTCGGGTGTTCATATATTGTCCCAAAAGAGCAGATATGGCTTGTTTGCCTCCTACCACTACTTCCCTCAGAATTGCGCGACGTGTAATTAGCGATGGATGCGTCCTCTACGTCGCGACCAAAGTCCAGGGCAGAAGTATCAATTGTTCGGCATCCTGACTTCTACTTTTCGGATGGATCTGTGGTAATAATTGTTGAAAAAACCGCGTTTCGGGTTCATCAGTCACTGCTGGCGCGACATTCAGACGTCTTCAAAGGGATGTGGGAGGTTCCTCAACCACAGAGAGCCGATACATACGATGGGTGTCCTAGCGTTATACTCCAGGATTCTGTAAATGACTTTGTAGACGTGATGAAGGTGCTCTACGATACCTTGTGAGTTGATTCATGCATCATACAAAGTGCTCATTCGAACAACAGTTCCAGCCATTTCGACAAAATTAACCCTGATACCTCACTATCGCATCTCATCACGTTCATCGCGGGTATCCTGCGCATCAGCACCAAATACAACATGTTGCAGCTGAGAAACAAGTGCATCGACATCATCCAAGAAAAGTTTCCATCATCCTTGAAAGGGTGTGACGAGGTGCTGACGAGGGGAATCAAATACGTGCCATCCGAGATTGTACGCATCATTCCACTCGCTCGCGAGACGACAGTGCCCAAGGTTCTTCCCTGGGCGTTCTACCTCTGCGCACACATATCCGTCGACGAGATTCTCGCCAATAACGTGCTGTCGTGGCGAGACAAGGCATTGTGTCTCGCGGGTAAGGAGCGGTTGTGGGAGCTGCAGAAGAAGGAAACACATTTTTTCCTTTTGGACTTCAAGCAGGCGCCGACGTGTACAACTGGGTGCCAGACGCGTGTGATGGTCCCTCGGCAGCTCAAGCTGAGCGATATCGAGAGTCTGCGGATCAATCCCCACCCGTTGGAGGAGTACACGGACTGGAAATCGTTGATGATATGTATCAAATGCCAGGCGATGGTCGAGTCTCAACACAAAGAGGGCCGAGAAAAGGTTTGGCAGAAATTGCCAACGCTGTTCCATCTCGGAACATGGGACGATATCAACAAGGATCAGTCTTGCTGACAGCCGTCATGACAAGTCCCCTCTGATTCACGTACTTGATCTTTGCTTTCACGACGGTCTTCTTTGGTTTAGACTATTTATTGACTCTGGGTTGGATTAACTTGTATTCTGTATTCTAGCCATCATGTATGTACTTTGTAATGTAATGTGGATCAGGGTCTTATTCAAGAACGCGAGGTGAGTTCAAGAGTGCCATTCTCTCCTCTCCGCTGATACCCAGATGTGATCTTCCATGCCTAGTGCGATTAGTTTCCAAACTTCATTGGCGCCTAGGATGCGCATGCCAATGCCGTTATCTGACACAAAACATCGTGGTCCAATTTCACTTTACTGACTGGAATATCGACGCAGGGCAAACAAGATGTAGGCCAAGTGCAGTGTATTAGATGACGGGCGCTTCTCATGTGCGTAGGCGGCAACTTTGTGGAAAGAATCCCAGGACTATGCCTCGACATTCATTTCAACATTGATGAATGCCGTAACCTCCGAAATCCTTTTATAAAGTAGTCTCCAGCTCAGGAGACGATGGTGGATGGAACTGTATCGTGTACACGTGAGTATTGTGCCTGCTGCAGAACTTCATTGATGTCAAGGACGGTATTCGTTCAATTAACCCGGCTTAACAACCACACTTCTACGAATCTGGGCTGTGGTGAACATTCTCTTTGGTGACTGAAGCCGGGACAATCTTTGATATGTCGAAGATCCCGGGTTGGAACGACCAGACATCGTCATCCAATGCAGGCGCCAGTGAGCGCGAGAATTATTTCGGCAGCCCATGTCCGAAGAAGGGGAGCGAATGTGTGTGTTGCTCGTCCTACTACCAGGTACTTAAATTGATATTGTACATAGATGTGACAGTCCACAAGGAAGGAACGTATACCGAAAGATTTTCTAAACTGCGTGAGGTCCCTCTGATGACACGTTGAAGACAGATTCTGCGGAGCGGGAGGTCTTACTATACATCTCTATCCTGACGTCCGGCGCATCCGAGACACTAGTACTACTCCGCTTGATGCCTGTCGAAGGGTTCCATTGTGGCGTGCTCGGGTATATCTTCCGAGTGTTGCTTTTTAGCAAATTTGAATGGTGTGTTGATTGTTCGTGCGAACCCCGCAGGTTAAGTATGAGTCGACAAGATAACATGACTTCCAGTATGATTGTCGCTCTGTCGGTACAGTGGATAAGACGATGAATAAAATGTGGGTGAGGAAGAATGTGTAGCATGGACCTACGGGAGGTTTACTGTTCGGATTCCATTGGGGGCAGTGAGGAAGATCACCACGTTCACGACGTTCATGGCTAAGATTGCAAGAAAGTAGAGAAGCCCATCGCGCCAGATGATATCGAATAGACGCGTATCTAATTCTTCCTTCCAAAATGAGTGAGCCTTCCATGCCGTCAAGCTATATAGATACTTCCGTTAATCGAGGGCACACCATACAACTGTGTCGATAACGACTCACAGGAACGTCAGTGTGTCGTAAAACAGAGGCAATGTCTGCGAACACTACATTAGCTTTGGCTTCAGAAAGGTTTAGTCGACTGACCCAGTAGGTAACCTGCCACTTGAAAGGGCCTTCCAGTGCACCACATGGAGGAGGCTCGAAATTGGGTGGTCGACCAGGAGCACTGATTGGTATTTCTGGAGGATGCCGTATATTACTGACCGCGATTCCGCCAACAACGCATTCTACAACGAGGATAGTCCCAAGGATAAGCGCCAGTGATTTACTTTGGGAGAAAACCTAACAGATTTTTAATTGAGCATTAAGCCTTTGGAATCGCGTAAATTGGGTGTCATACCGCGTATACCCGTCCTCCAAGCACTATTTGAGAAAGGACGACACTAATTAGGGCGCCAATGGGCTCAAAAAGAAATATATCTTTCAGAGTGAAAGTAAATTAGGTACCCTTTCATCTTTGAGTTTAAATACGCACGACTGCAGGCAGATGGAGTCCAAACGTCAGTGGCCAAGGTGACAACTAATGCAAACCTATCAAGGTTGATCGAATCATCCCTTTTCGTCTCCAGGATATGATATCAAGCTCACTGTACAAGTCCAAAATATCGATTGGCTAAATATTCTCAGTCAATCAGCAACTCAAGAGCTTCACGTATTGGACATCCATTTACCAACATATAAAACGCTAGACAACTGTGACGTAGGACTTAGTCCTGAAGAGTGCGAACGGTCAGGCAATTATTGACTTACATTCATTGGTCGTCTCCAAATTAGCTTGTACTCCTTTGGCAGGCAGACAAGGCACTCCCAACCATATATGCAGAATCTACAACAGAGCTGTGACATGAGATCATTGGCTAGGCAGATTAATGATTGCCATGGACTGACGCTCCGATAGTCCATATCAAGATGGCTTGTGCTTGCTTTGGAGTCGGTGGGGCTTCATGTGATATTCCTGCGGGCATGCCTCCACCCATACCAGTGGGTGGACCGTTCATATTTTGATAAAGGTGAAATGAAAGAAGAGAAAACCCGTAGAGATTTTCGATAGGCAACATGTGAAGCTTGATTATTATATGAGCCTTCTTTCGCAGCCACATTTGAAAATGCCATGATGATCAGGGCTTACTGGTAACCTTTGATTTGATAGACTTTTCCTGCCCCATGTCACTATGAATCTATCATGTCAATAATATTTTGAGTCGTCGCGCTTGAGGCCCCGGGTGTAACCCCGTGTTTAACCGCCGTCAGTGCTTTGCTTTTCTTTCTCAGGACAGACTTTCTGAAAAGTACAGCCACGTATGGAGCCATTAATAGCTATCTGGCCTATTATGTTTTTCAGTCCATTCTTTCGAATCATACAAGGCAAAGGCTGCGCACAACCAGCGTTAATCTATTTACGCACCTTTGAATAGACAGTTATTGGTATTGTATTTATGGGACGAAGTATTCGCGCCTTCCGTGAGATGAAACAAAGAAGCAGGAGAAAAGAACCGCCGCCGCCCTACGGTTATAGGTCATGGCGTGAACATCTGGCAGCTGGTTGTTGAAAATGGATAACATGTGGAGTGTCTATCATTTTCTCACCTGCCACGATAAAACGGGGTCGATTCGAGCGCAAAACCAACGCAGCGCTGATGCTCCAACGCTCAATCACCGTCAAAGCCTTGAAGGTTTCTGGAATGTTTGGTATCCCGCCGAAGGCCGAACTGCACCGAAGGTTCAAGGTCAATTTCAGTTTCCGCGTTATCACGGGATCCAGCGCGTGTACGTAAATAGTCCGAATTGTGTTTTGTCAGAACTTGCCACGATGACTCTTTTGCTTTTGAGTTTTAACCTGTATGAGAGATGGTTGAGCGCCTACATATCCTTCAAACTGTCAATTTTATGTGCGTAAAGTCCTTTTCAAGATTCAGTTCAACTGAGCTAATCTATATCGCAAGGAATCGATAACGCTGACTTGGCCGACTGGAAATTTTTCGCTTTATCCTTCAATCACATCCCCATCTTATGAATTTAAATATTGACCGAAGTGCACAATAAATCCCCTAATTTTGAGTACGGCCCGCCACCACTCCGTCAAAATTCGTCGGTAAGCAGTGTCGAGGTCTTTCTTGCGAATCTCTTTGTTGTCCGTTGATATTGCGGATCTTTGGCAGGAAGCCACGAGGAAACATAAGGAATCGATTTTTGATCAAGCGCATGTCGAAATGATATGGAAGAACGGGAAAAAGAATATCTTCTACAACGTGACTTCCATCAACATAATCTGTCGTAGAAATTACGGCGCTTTGCTGCATCTACAGGACGTCCAGTGAGCAAAGTCCATGAAACGGACTTTTTTTTCGTCTTGGCACCTTGACTGGTGACCCTTCTTCTGAGATACCAGAGAAGCTGCTCCGTCATGTCTATTTGCTATGCGAGCGGTTAAACCTGGGAATACTATCGACATGCATTTTCTTGGGTTATTCAAGCGTATTCGAAGTGCAGGTCTAAATTGCCAGACATGCCTTTAAAAGGACCCCGACCTAAAACCCTATTCATCGACTAGTTCCACTGAAACTTTGCCAATCAATCCTCGTAAACCAACAATGTTGATTGCTTTAACTCAAGCCCTCTCTTTGGCGGGGGCTGTCTTTGCATCAGCTCACATCCCTGGAGACCTTCGTGCTCGTCAAATCGATTCAGGACAACTCTCGGCTGCCTATGACTATATTGTGGTTGGCGGTGGGCAGAGTGGCCTTGTGATAGCTAATCGTCTCAGCGAAGATCCCACTAGTGAGTCGAGTCATTATGTCGACAGTAGAGGTAGGGCGTAGCTAACGCGCTTCTGAATGAAGAAACTGTCTTGGTTGTCGAATATGGTTATTTTGACGACTCTCCGGCTCAACTCGAACCTTCTAGCGCGACTCAGTATCTTTCGAAGAACCTTTTTAATGCCTCCTCCGTTGCCCAACCTGGTCTCGGGAACAGGCAGGGTATTGTTTATGCCGCATCCGTCGTTGGTGGTGGGTCTACCGTGAACGGGATGCTATTTGATCGCGGTTCTGCTGACGACTACAACAACTGGGAAAAGCTTGGAAACCCAGGATGGGGGTTCAGTGGACTCCTTCCGTATTTCAAAAAGGTAGAGAGATTTTACATGTAGCCATTCATGTACTAAGTACCGTTTGATAGAGCGCAACGTTCACCCCACCGCGAGCCGATCTCGCTGCAGAATTTAACATCACCTGGGACATTCCAAGTGCTTGGGGAGATGGTCCGATTCAAGCTACCTTCCCTGATTGGCAATGGCCAACTATCAGTAAGAATGATAGATGACAATATGGCTTAATCTCATAACTCTCTAGAGGCCCAGTGGGCAGCATGGACCGACCTCGGAGTACCTATCAATGCTGAAGGTGCAGGCGGTGATGCCTTCGGTGCTTACTGGGTACCGTCCAATACCGACCAAAACTACCGTCGCTCGTATGCACGAAATGCCTATTTTGACCCGGCAAAGAACCGTCCAAATTTGAAGCTCCTCATTGGTTACCGTGTCAACGAGGTTCTTTTCACTGCTAATAAGCGGGCGGATAGTATCAAAATCCAGGCTCGGGGGACCGCCAACGGGGCTCCAACTATTACTGTCAAGGCAGCGCAAGAGATCATTCTTTGCGCTGGGTGGATGCACACACCCCAAATTCTACAACGCAGCGGTATTGGCCCGAGCGCTCTTCTTACTCAGGCTGGCATCCCTGTTCTCGTGGACCTCCCTGGTGTCGGTTCTAATCTCCAAGATCACCCAGCTATTGGCATCAATTACCGATGTGAGCCATAAATCTGAGCTGTGGCATTAATAGGGCCTAACGTTTTGTTATTATAGATCAAACCGACATTCTTCCCAACCAAGCATCTCTTTATACTAACGCAACGTTCCAGGCTTGGGCAGCTCAACAATGGGCACAAAGGAAAGGTAAATTCTTCGTACAAACATGTTCAACACCGCGCTAATTCACGCAATGAAAGGACCCTCTTCGATGGGGGTTGGTAATGCTTTGGCTACGGTTCCATTCCCACTTCTGAGCCCGACTTATCAAACCACCATCGATAAAGCCAAAGCCCAAAACGCTGCAAGCTACCTTCCTAGGACGTATACAACCGAAAATATCAACGGATTTATTGCTCAACGCGCATTAATTCTGGACTCCTTTGGCAGAAAAGACAATGGTGTCGTCGAAATCCCATTCTCTGGTGGAGGAGGTACATCTCTTGTCCTTGAAAAGCCTCTCAGTCGTGGTACGGTTCTCCTCAACACAGCAGACCGCTATGCGGAACCGATCATTGATTATAATTGCAACATCAATCCTGTCGATAGTGACGTTCTTGTCGCAACAGTCAAGTTTGCTCGCAGGTGGTACCAAGCGCCTAGTCAACAGCGCCTTACCCCGGTTGAGCAATCACCTGGAACGAGTATTTCTTCAGATGCACAGATTGCTTCTTGGGCCGCCAATGGTATGACCCCCAGCACAGCACACGGCTGTGGGACAGCTGCAATGGCGCCTCGAGAGCAGGCGGGAGTCGTCTCTGCTAATTTGACCGTATATGGCGTGACTGGCTTGAGCGTTGGGGACATATCTATCATCCCCATCATCCCATCCACACACCCCTGTGCCACTGTGTACGCTATCGCTGAGAAGGTATGCCCTTGCACAAAATTTCGAACCGAACCTGACCATATTGTGTACAGGCTGCAGACCTCATCAAGTCTCGATATGATTCAAGTATCCCTCCCGCAGGATCGAATCCTATCAGCACGACAACTGTAATTAGCAGTACCGCGTCATCAACGACTACCTCTGTGTCTCCTACCTGCACGCCGGTTAGCAAGTATGGCCAGTGTGATGGGCAGAATTACAGCGGGTGCAAAATCTGTGCCAGTGGATCGACATGTCAATACTCTAACCCGTGGTATTCCCAATGCTTGTAACTTTGAGCCTGCTTTGAGACTTGTCGACGTGGTTTAATACGGTATGGCTTGTTTCCTTCACCCTTTATACGAGGCTGTAACGGTTACGGAAAGCAAATGTATTAACAAGTTAGAAGAGTATCAAAGTATCTATTCTATCCGTAAACCTGTGCTTCCGTTTGTTCTCTCGTTTGTCTCTAACCCTTCGATTGTGAAGGAGCTGGTACCCATATAGGCCTGTGAGACAGTATTGAAAAATTCCAATGGCCGACTTAATTTCGCTTCTTCATTCGCTACCCCTTCTGAGGCAAAATTCATCCTGCTGTTTAGAGATGCCATGAGGGTGTTGGAATAGAGTTTAGAGACCGCAGCTGAACTAGTCTGATAGTATAGTTTACGCCCATTATCCATGACGAAAAGTATGTTGAGTATGGCGACCGCCGCTGTCATTTGGATATCAACAACACTTCATATTCTTGTTTCGAACAATTACCTGTTATTACACCAGTCTCGATGGTCAGTCTGATTAGTTTCTGTGTGTGACGACGGGTACTTTGAGAAAGGCTGTCGCTCTGAGAGCGGACTAACTGATGCAGAACTTAAAAGTCAGAATTACCCTGTAGTCATTATAATAAGCTGAAAAACGCACAATTATTGTCATGCAAACAGCAATAACGATATCACAGATCCCTTCCCCTCCTAGCCAGGTCTTTTACTGAAAGGTCAAAAGAGTATGCAGAATGGTTTAAAAGAATTTTACCCCCGCTGACATCCTTATTTTTGGTGTTTTGACGAGACTGAATCGTCCTAACTGGTTCATTTCTATTCCCAAAGATATCCCTCCCACAAGCTGCCCTAGAGATATCTGATTGAAATTATAAGGTGAGATTAATGCGCTCCCTTCTCTTGTATTCCTCTGTGCTCACCACGGTGACTAAAACTGTGATAGCTAGTCCAAGGGCTCTTGAAGAGCACAGGTACTGTCTCAAAATGACGATTCTGTGCATATAAAAAAGTTGGACGATACATGCTACTAGGGAACGGCAACGAGGTTAGACGAACCACGATGCAGGTGGTGGGTAAGATACCTATTCCCCCAATTATTGGGACAGAGATCCAAAGGTCAAAAATCTGATCAAGTGCGTCTGGATTCAAAAAGTTGAAAACAAATGTGCTGAACAACGTCTTCGACAGAAGAACAGTTTGAGCCAATTCTAGTCCATATACCGTGTAGACCATGACCTTCAAATACAGTGAATCATTTGGAAAGGCAGTGTGGTATAGGGCTAGTTTATATACTTAGTAATGAGAAGGATATGCATGTGGACATTTCACCCACATAGTTGTACCGTTAAAATCCCAAATCCGCCTGAATTGACCAACAGAAGGAGAAACTTCTGGGAAGTAAGCGAACAGCCAGATGTGTTAAATATCAAGGTGGGCATACCAAGGTCCCGGCGCTAGTCCACCAGTTCATCTCAGTCTCTTCTAGCGAAACCAAAAACGTGAAACGATACATACGGATTGCCTCCAGGTGTTGGTGAGTTCCCAAAGTGCACCATAAGGAGTCCTTGCGACTTCTGTGGTAGTCGAACAGAGGGGTAAGAGCTTTTAAATTGAGCATGACTGTTGAAATTCACTCCATCGCCGATCAACGCTCACTATCAATAGTATCATCTGTCATGTATATCTCCCATGTCTATGACCCGGAAAAGGCTGGGATGCATTTCATTGAAACCTATCAGAAGGTTAAATTCGGAGAGGAACGACAGACTTAGAGAGGAATCAAAACTACTCTTCTCAACTATTTTTCTCAGTATTAGGTAAAGTAATTTGCCGTACTTTTCTTAGATTCATGTAGTGTCGAGCTGCGCATGTTTGACAGGAAGATCCTTCAATCATTTTCGATATCATTAGGCATGAAAATGTGACTGTTGCACTCAGGGTAGGACGGAAGCTTGAATAGCCAAATATCTCACTGGTGACGTGTCGGTGATTTTTCCTTGAGGACTCGTAGAAAGCGCCCGCAGCTCCTGAGCCGGGTAGATAGCTCAACAGCTTGTGTTGACTTGTTCTATCAAATGATACATGGGATAAATACCGCTGCCATAAGGTGTTAGTACATACAAAATTCTTTGCACAGAAAATACAGTGTGAATGGATTTAATTATACAGAATGAGTGGCGTCTATGTTGAAGACTATTTCCTTGGATGTTGGGACTTTCCCATATACTTCTAGGTTAATTTCCGGTGTCTCCAATTGGTTCGAATTCTGACTACCAGTTATTGCTGATGACTCCCATCGCACAGATTTTACTGGTGATATCAAAGTGGTACGCCTCTTCGGCACTCTGGAAGTGTATTGGGACTGATTATGTGTGTCCCTCAAATTGAGGACTAGCCGGCAGGATAGGATGATCTCCAACATTATCGTCGGACTGTATACAAAGTCAGAAAGAGAAGTAACATTTCCATGAGGATTGGAAAACATACGCAAGATTAACATCGCGTATTCCCGTGGGGGCAGCGAGAAAGATAATCACGTTGACAATATTCATGGTAAGTATAGCAAAAAAGTACAACAAGCCATCGTGCCAAATTATGTCGAATAATCGAGTGTTCAATTGCTCTCTCCAAAGACCATGTGCCTTCCATGCGGTCAACCTTTAAAAACGCTTCTGTATGGATTTAAATGCAGAACAAAACCGAATTAACTTACACGAACGCCAAAGTGTCGTAGAATAGTGGTACTGTCTAATAATAATGAATGAATCAGATAGAAGCTCTCTACGATGCAAGTGTTTACTGACCCAATAGGTGACCTGCCATTTAAACTGTCCAGAAAGCGCCCCACAGGGGGGAGGTTGAAAATCGGGAGGTAGTCCTGGGATCCCAAGTGGTATTGTCGGTGGAGGATTGATACCACTAGTCGCGATAGCACCAATAACAATTTCTCCAACGAGGATAGATACAAGGATGAGTGCCAGCAGCTTGCTTTGGGAGAATAACTAGTGTGGTCACAACGACAATAAGTATGCTGAATTTACAACTCTGAGACGACCTACCGCATATACTCTCGCTCCAAGAATCATCTGAGAGAGGACAATGCTGACGAGGCCGCCGATAGGCTCTAAGAGATAAATCCCTGTTTTAGAGAAGTATAAATCTATGAATCGTGATAAATCGCATACAAAAACATACGACGACACGCGGAAGTAGACCAGACGTCAGTTGACATTGATACAACTAACGCAAATCTGAAAATATGACATTACACTTGCTACCCTTTACGTTCATTAGGATCAAAGCTCACTGGATAAGCCCGAAGTATCTGTTGGCTGAGTATCTATGAAATCAACAAATGACTGAAGCTCAAGGGCAGTAACGGGCTTACCTATGTACAAAATGCTGAACCACTACAAAGGGAACAGGTACATTTAGCCTCACGGATTGAAAGACGATACACCAGGGTAAAATATTACATACATTCTTTGGCCGGCTCCAAATCAACGAACGCTCTTTTGGCAAGCATACAAGAAATTCCCAACCGTAGATGCAGAATCTGTAGTACAGAAGTTAGCGACATTAGATACTTCACGATACATCATTGTTGGCATCTACTAACGCTCCGGCTGCCCATATCAAGATCGCTTGTCCCTGCTTTGGACTTGTATGCTCCATGTTTAGTGGTCCTTCAGGTGGACCTCCGGTCAGTCCATTCGGCATAGTATTCATTCTAACAAGATGATAGGACTCGGGGAGAGAAGCATGGGGGATAGATGGCATTTAATTTAAGGGCAATTATAGGAATCTCGCTCCGTAGGCACTGGCGAAGATCACATCTTGTCTTGCGAACAGGATGGCCCATTAGTAATTGTAGGTCAGCTTTCCTGATAGTTGTGAGCCAAAGGGTGCGGCTAGAAAATCAATGTTAACCGCACTGTGTTCCTTCCCAGGATAGATTTTCACCAAGACATCATAACCTCGATCGGAATAAAAATATATTGCGCTGTCATTTGTTCCCACGTACCTTGTTCGATTCCACTCAAGCTGATCTTTTCATGGTCGTTATGATCATTGATCATCTCTTTGGTGTAGTCTTGGTACAGGTTTAAAGTATTGCAGTTAAGTCTGCTATGTATACGCTGTGTAATACTGGTCTAGATTTGACCGCGGGCAATGGTAACCACAGCCTGAAAGATAGATGTAAAGGCTGCGTACAGAGCGGTGGACAATTAATGGGACCTGTAAGGATCACAGGCGCTCTAAAGTGGACTACACGCAACGTCACGCACAGTCAAAAGGTCGAGAGTCATATTACGTTGAAGGTAGCGATCTGAGGCAGGCTCTCTCCTCGCCTAAAAAAATCTTCTCAACCTAACAATATCTAGACTCAGTACACTGTGAGAACTCTCTGGCGTGTTCTACTTTTATTCCATCAAATCCATTCCTATCTAAAGAGTGAGAGCAAACGTCTGCGTCTGGTGATTGCAGATTTAATAAAACAGAGATCACTGATTGGTCACTAAAATCATGAACTACGGAGCTTGAGAATCAGAAGTACCAGAACATGTCAGCTAACGGATAAAGTATCGAACGAGGGAACATAGGCTGAAAGTCGGTTAGAATCAGAAAATGATACATTGTGTTTCTCTACGGTAGGTGGCACAATTCAGTGGATAGGTTGTCCCGGCTTCCTGGAGAAAAATGATTCGGAAAATAAATTTTTGATATCGTTGATTAGCGATGAGTGGAGCAAGCGGATCCAGGTAGTGGATAATTGATTATGGGAGACTTATTGAGGATATAGTTGATGAACTAAAGGGGTCAAACTCTCAGAGATAAATTAATGCTAGACAGTGCTTCACAGAAACCGGAGTACCAAGCATCAATGCATCAAAAGCGTTGATAAGAGCCATAGGTCGACAGAGTGCTGAGTGGTTTATTGGACATCACGAGGTGAATGCATTGCTGAGAGGATCGGCCGTGCACATCTTAGGTCTGTATATACGCAATACAGCAGCAAGCTCAAGACTGATTGGCGATCAATGAAAAGATAACTAGAAGGAGAGAGTCTTTCTGTTTTAAAACAAAACATTAGGCAGATAATATCAGCATCATGGTGCATCTAATACATTGGCAAATAGCCTGTCATTGACGAGTTGTCTGCCTTGATGTAGCCGTTCAGGACAGGACTTCAGCTTCAGTTCCTCTGCCTTTCCCACGCCTATGCGTTTAAAGTGGTAGACGTAAGCTATGTAAAGGAGAGCTAAGTGAACAGACACATGTTACGGGCCTTACCGTGGAATTCTGTGGAATTGCGATGGAATTGCTGTCAGATCCCGGAGTCCAGTAGGAATCTAAGGGTGTTTCGATCTCGCTGATTTCCTTAGTGAAATGGGGTTTATATAGCATGTTCTTCGGATGTATCTGGGAGCTTGGCGTTTACAAAACAGAAAGTGGGAGCAAAGCACCATCAAGTAAGAATAAAGACGCAGCGTCCTAGGTGCCGCATCGAACACTCACGTGGTTTATTTTCTCACGGACGCGACTAGAGTGATGTTTATGCAGTGTTTATGTTTATGTGCGACGTGCGACGCGTCGCTGTGTTTCAATCATGAAATCCCAAGTTTCTGCACTAATATAGATTGATTTAAACATATCTCATCGATAAGTATATGGATTTACGCTGACTAATGTTGCAATTAGACGTTCAGGTAAGGGTCCATCGGGAAAAAGAAATTCTACGAAATCAAAAAACACTCACTTTTCTGGAGCTCCACATCATGAATTTTTGTGTGTAACATAGAGTCTTCCATAGTATTTGTTGCGGAGCTTCCAATGTTTAATACACCATGAGAAGAGGGGTGCGATGAAAAGGATGTACTCGAAATAATGTTGTGGTTTTGATGCGACTCTGTTTGCCTTCTAGAGTTGAATGTTGCCAGTAGAGAGTTACCGTATACTAGATATTTATTTGTAAAGAAAACGCCATAGTCTTTTGTTTAGAATGCGACTCACGAGTTGACAGAATTTGTGAAAATGCAAAGAATAGGAAATCTCTCGGACGAGCGATGATCTGACAGATTTGTCTTTAAACGATGAAAAGATATAAATTCTAAAAACTGGAACATACCAGGGATAAAGTAACTAAGTCCATCACACTTAACAAAATCTTTAACGCCCTTCCAATATTTTGTCATCTTCATATGGCCTTACCTTGTCAGAATACCATTGTTGATGGTATACTTGATGAGGCGATTGATCAGCTTGTCAGTCCTATTGTGGAGACGTTAGAGGAATCAGAGGGTTATAATGACTCCAATGCGTACTGTTTGAACCCCGTTCTCTTTTTATGAAGATAATAGCTGAGGGTAGAGGCAATTGTGATGTCAATTGCTGCGGCGGACGATAAGATTGCTTTCCCTAGTGTCTATTGCCACACACAGATGTTATTTCTGCCAGATATATCAACCCCTGTAGTAAGATATCACATACCTCCGGCAACCCTGGAATCTGCTCCACGGAGCTCAGGCGAAACCTAGCAATTTTTGTAAGACGTTGGGCTAGTAGCGATGGTTGTGGGACCTACAGTACGGCAACCAGAACTAGATGTACGTATTGTTTTCTTAGAGACATCTCGAGTTACTGTTGCGTGACTTACCCCAGCCTAAACCTATGAATGCTTGTTAATTATCTCATTTCGTTGAAAGAAAAATTATTTCTCACTGAAATGAATGAGAGCTACAATCACCTATAAACCAATGCTCAATATTTTCATACAAATACTACCAAGCAACCGGCCTGCTCACAACGGCAATTGGTATAAGCGCTTTTCGACCACTGACTACACGTCGGCGATTTTTTAGTCTTTTGAAACTCGGAAAAAGTGAATGGTACAAACCGTGATAAATCCGATAGGCATAAGAGAGATGGACAATAAGAACATTGGAGGCCTATTTATTTTCAAGCTTAGTCAACGGTGGATTAGTGTAGGGGGTAGAATGCCTACAATAATTCCATAGGAAATCTATATTTCGAATAAGCGTTAGAACAAACGAGGGATGTTTGGTTTCAGGTATGTATGCGTACATCAAGGGACCTAAAGTCCTGACTTAGTAAACACCCACAGAGACAGATATTAATGAAACATACCAAACGTTTTTCAACAGAGCAAGTGGGTTAAAATAATTGATGATGAGATAATGGTTCAGAGAATGGATACTGAGCGCCACAAATAAAGTTTCAAGGACACTATTGATGACATGATTAAGCGCCTAAGCCCAATCTGTAAACAATCTAACTGACACGAGTGATACGACCTATGATGGAGGTCCATTAAAATTAGCTTCATTAGGTAGGGACCTATGTAGGCTTGCTTACCGTCATTTGAATCAGACGTCCATCCGAGTATGTCATGAAGTAGAAGTATGCCTGACAAGTGAATGTACATAAAAAAGACCAACTTCATCGCATTGAAGGATGGAGTAGTACCTGCAAGTAGATGCCACCTAGAAGTCTATAATTGTGGGATAAGTAATGTAACTAAATGTCGCCAGAATATGTATAAAATGTACATAGCGGAAACAACTGTCCCGACCAGCAAGGCGCCAAAGGTATCGTTGAGGTTTACAGAGAAGAGAACCATGGTTAAGGTCATGGAAGGGAAGATACAAACCCACTTAAATACATATAACTGGGTTACTTTTATAGCCCTATAAATTGCAAGGGTAGGTCCCATGCAGTTGATAATGATATTGACAGAGTGTGATCGACGTTCATAGGCTCGATGAATTCTCCACATCGTTGGCGTGGCTTCCAAAGGTAATGATTAAGGCAGTGGTCAGCCATCTGCCACAATTCATGTCTTCGCTGTCTTTCTTTACCATTCACGGACTGCGCGTGTGACGGGCACTGAGACAGTAGGAGACGGTGAAGAAGCGGTTGGCTCAGAAATGTGGCACCTAACTGCACTTTTCAGTTCTGAAGCGTGCAAACCGTTACGCGATAGGCGCCTCCGAGACCTAAGCATGCTACCAGTTTTTGGTTTCGATGTCGATTATCGATGCCGTGGAAACGCTGAACAAGTGCTGTTGCAACATGAGCAGTGGGTCGCATGCCATCTAAATTTGAATTTTTTTCCCCATCACCAATAGTAGCCGCATAAGATTGACATACACAATACATGGGATCGGTAGCCATACGAGTTTACATTCACTGAGACTGAAATACGAATTAGTGGGACAAATGAATGTCCCAAAAGTTACGGAATATCAAAGAACTCACTTCTACATCACGAATCACCAAGAGGCAAATTCATCCATCTCCCCACCCGACGCTGCGCTTCTGTTGACACAAGATACAGGATTTTTCGGATTTGTCGTATGCATAGAAGGAGCGAATGAGCTAGAAATGATGTTACTGCATTGGATTTTACTCAACATGCCTCATGACTCACGCGCAATTGATCATTGTATCTATCCTGGTAATGCAATAGGATCGTCATCGGGAAGCAGCAGCGCAGCCATTACCGTTTAAAAAGCAGGGAGTGTTAGCAAAATACCACTGAGTTGAAGGCAAAAGGACACATTTCAATGGAGTTGAAGTTTGACGTCTCGGTGCACTACCTCGGAGGGTGCCCAAGACACGATTCATTTGAACACTCACGTGGTTTATTTTCTCACAGACGCGATCGGAGCAAACGTTCACATGCGCATGCGATGCGACGCGTTGCACAAAATCCCAAATTTTTATATTGAAGTAGACTAATTTAAACATAAATCACTGGTAATCATGTGGGTTCATGCTGACTGCTGTTGCAATTAGGCGGTTCAGGTCAGGTTCATCGGGAAACGTTCAAAATTCTATGAAATCAACTTGAAAAAATACCCACTTTTCTGAAGCTCCACATCATGAACCTTTGTGTTTGACATAGACCTCTCTGTATTATTTGCTGCAGAGCTTCCAATGTTAAACACACCAAAGCTAGAAGGATTTGATGAAAAGGATGCGCTTGAAACGATGTTGTGATTTTGATGCGCATCTGTTGGCCTTCGGGAGTTGAATGTTGCCAGGAGGGAGTTGCCATACACTGCATATTTATTTGTCAAAATAGATAGATAGAATTTGTTATCTACACACTCACAACTTGATAGTATCTGAGAAAAGGCAAAAAATAAAAAATCTTTTGGATGAGTGATGACCTGTTGGAGTAATGAAGTCGATACAAGGAATTAAATCGTCAAAATCACCGCAACGTACCAGCACTAAAGTAACCAGATCCATTACGCTGGATGCATTTATTCAACGCCTGTCCAATAGTCTTTTGGCTATGATGTGAGCTCACCTTGTCAGAATACCATTGTTGATGGTATACTTGATGAGGCGATTTATCAATTTGTCAGTCCTAAGGTGGCGATGCGTTAGAAGCGTAAAATAACATAAATTATTTAGCTTGTGCATACTGTTTGAACCCTGTTTTCCTCTTATGGAGATGATAGCTAAGGGTATAGGCAATTGTGATGTCAATTGCTGCGGCCAATGATAAGATCGCTTTTCCTAATGTCTGTTCCGTGATGTTATTTTCTGATGAGTACTACATCAAAGAAACAGAGGAAACTATCACCTACCTCTGGGAGCCCTGGAATCTGCTCCACGGAGCTCACGCGAAACCTAGGTATTTTGGTAAGCTACAGGATCACTTTATGGATGATTATGGGACCTACATCATGGCAACCAGGACTTACGATGTACAGATGGACATCAGTCAAATGTTCGAATCACTTGTGCACGACTTACCCCAGCCTAAACCTATAATTTTTCGTTAATTAACCTTTTTATTCACTGGGGAGAAGAATTAATTCTCACTGAAATGAATAAAAGCAAAGATCACCTATCACTCAACGCTTAACATTTTCTCTGTACAAATACTAGCATGTAACTGGTTTGCTCACAATGGCAATCGGTATAAGCAGCTTTCGACCACTGACTACATGTTGGACTTGTGGGTCTTTTCAAACTCGGAAAAATGAGGTGAACCAACCGTAATAAATTCGAAAGGCATAAGAGAGATGGACAATAAGAATATTGGCTACCTACTCGTTTATGAGCTCACGCAATGGCACTTCATGTGAATTGCTTACAATGATTCCATAGGAAAGCTGTATTTTGAATGCTTGTTAGAACAAAGGAGGAATATTTGGCTGCATGTACCATGCGTACATCAATGGACCTAAAATCCTGACTCAGAAGACAATTGCAGAGACAGATTTCGATGAAACATACCAGACAGTTTTCAACAGAGCAAGCGGGTTGAAATAATTGATGATAAGATAATGGTTTAGAGAATGGATGCCTAGCACCACAAAGAACGTTTCAAGGACGCTGTTGATGAAACGATTGAGCGTCTATACCCAATCAGAGAATAATCAAAGTTACACGAGTGAAATGACCTATGACGGAGGACACATATCATCAGATTTGTTAGACAAGGTTCCTTGATGGGCTAGCTCACCGTGCTTTGAATCAAGCGTCCATCCGAGTATGTCATGAAGTAGAAGTATGCCTGACAATGTTGAACATAAACAAGACCGACTTCTTCTGAGATTGAAGAACAGCATACCTGTAGGTATACACCTCCCAAGAGTCTATGATTTTTGAGTTAGTAATAGGCAACGTAGCGAGAGCGTGCATAGATATTACATGGCGGAAACAACAGTCCCAACTAGTAAGGCGCCGAAGGTATTGTTGAGGTTTATTAAGTCAGAGAAGCGAGTCATGGTTAATAACTCAGGATAGAAAGCCGCCCTATTAAATGCACGTAACTGTCTTATCTTTATAGCGCTAGAAATCGCAGTGAGTAGGGTTCGTACAATCATTAGCGAGATTGACAGAGTGTGAAAGTTGACGCTCATAGGCTCATTCAATTCTCCACTTTGTTGGCGTGGCTTCTGAAAGTAATGATCACAACAGTGGTCATCTGCCATGATTCAGGTCTTCGCTGTCTTGTCTCTACCACTCACGGACTGAGCGTTTGACGGGCTGTGAGACGATGAAGAAACATTTGGCTCAGAATCGTGGCATTTATCCTCATTACTCAGACTCGGACCTACAGTACACATAACGTTCTGCGATAGGCGCCGCTGAGGCCTAACTGTTTTAACAATCTTCGGTTTCTATGCCGTGGAAAGTAATCCAACACTGAACAAGTGATGTTTCAGCCTATGCGGTGGAGCGCATGTCACATCGAAGTTAAACTTCGTTTTTCCCATCGCAAAGAATAAGTAGCCTCGTAAGATTGCCACACACATTACATGTCATTGGTAGTCATGCGAATTCACATTCACTAAGAATGAAATACGGAGTATTAGTGGGACGGATGGGAGTCCCAAAATTATGAATTAACGAAGTACTCACTTTTTCCAAGCTCTATATCGTGGCTCCGAGAGGCAAATACATCTATCTCCCCACCTGATGCAGCGCTTCTGCTGACATAAAACACGGGATTTGTTGTATGCGTAGAAGGAGAAAATGAGCTAGAAATGATGTTGCTGCGTTGAATCTTTTTTGCTTGTCGTCGCGAATTGAAAGTTGCCAGCAGAGAGTTGCAATACACTAGCGGGGCGGTTAGAGCAGCTCATTAACAAATTGGTATTCGAGATCTTACGACCGGATAGTATTTGAGTGAAGGTGAAGAATAGAAAGTTTCTTGGACGAGCAATGATCTGGTGCGGTCATAAAATGTGAATTGATGTCTTACGGAAGCGATTGGAGCTTACCAAAGCCAGAGTAATTAAATCCACAGCGCTTCAGCAGTATTTCGCCATTTAAGTTTCCAATCGATAAGATTCAGTAGGTAGATGCTCACCTAGTTAATATACCATTGTTAATGGTGTATTTTATGAGACGGTTGATCATCTTATCCGTCCTAGTAATGCACTGAGATTTTCATCAGGGAAAGAAGCCGCGAGAATCGTTACCGTCTGGATCCAGTTCGCTTTTTGTGAAGGTAATAACTAAGCGTCAGAGCAATTGTGATGTCAATTGCCGCAGCTGATGATAGGATAGCTTTCCCGATTTTCTTCGAAATGAGTGTCGTGTCGCTTAATACCATATATATAACAGATCATCGCGGGGGTAATATTTACCTCTGGGAGTCCTGTAATCTTTTGCAAGTCGGGGACGCGAAAGCTAGCCATTTTGGTTAGATGATGTCTCAATCTTTACCTCCAACTTTTAGACTCACAGGTCGGCTACTAAAACTTTACGTACAATCAACACATGTCACGACAGAGCTCGAATTTGGGACTTACTCCAACCTAGACCTACCCGCATCCAGAGATTAAAATACTCTACGATAAAATTAAAGGATCTCACTGAAATGGCCGAGAGCGATGATGACCTAAAAACGCGCACAGTCACTGATTTAGGCCAGCATACAGTTAGAATGCCTACTCACAAGTACAAGTGGTAAAACAATTCTGTTATCGCTTACTTTGAACAAGTGAGTCGCTCGTTTGTCGTCCAAAATGTTAAGGAGACTTACGGAGATATATACGGTAGGCATAGGAAAGATGGACAATCAGAACAGTAACGCCCTGTTCACTCCACATTATATGAATGTAACATATGTGTGAAAAAGAGGATACGTGCTATACACCCGAAGGAAATCTACGTAAAAGGTCGTCAGAAGGGCTCTTCGTACAGAGGAGATGAAAAATTCATACATCAATTGACCTTTACCCCCGTGACGATCATACATCAGTACGGGAGCAGGAAGGCCATCGTGAAGCATACCAGACGCTGTTTTCCAAGGCAAAGGGGTTGAAATAGTTGACCACAAGATAGTGGTTCACAGCGTGAACATTGAGGGCAATATACAATGTTTCCAAGGCACTACCTACGAGTTTCAGTGTCCGCAATCAACGGATAGATCGGTAATACGCACACAAGCGACAAAACCTTTAAAATGAAGTGGTTCCAGTACAGTTCGGAAAAAGGCTTGGTCTACTAACCGTTATTCGAAGCAAAATCCCGTCGGTGTATGTCACAAAGTAGTAGTAGGCCTGGAAATTGGAAGAGAAACACACAAAAGATGTCGTCAGATATTGAAATGGACGACGAGTGACGCACCTGTAAGTAAACACCGCCCAAAAGCCTGTAATAGATTCAGCATTTTGAGACTGTAAACCGGTACAGCTTAATCATACACGGCGGTCACAACAGTTCCAATCATCAGAACCCCAAAGGTGTCATTAAGATTCACTATCTGAGAGACCAGGGACATGGCGATGATGAAGGGAAAAGGTAAAAGCGATACCATCTTTAAGAAAAGATATATGTACTTATCGAAACATTCCTAGACCCAAAAACAGATTTGATGCACCGCGATTCAACGAAGGACGACAACATTGACAGGTTTGATCAAAAGTAGGCTTTTTTTGCAGCCATCTGCATGGCCGCTATGTCTTGATTGTCGCTCCCGGGCCAATGACAGACTGCGCTCTTTATGATGGGGAAGAGAGAGCGATATAAGGAATTTCTGTTAAGCACATGAATAAAACCCCGTGCATTGCTCCCGTCGATGTGATAAATTGGAGCCATACCTTGGTCCGGACAACATAGGTTAGTCTCTGGCCAACTATCTTTATCTTCGCTCCTTGGAGACCGTAAAAGATGTATCAAATTGGACCCAGTTTGTTGAAGAACAAGTGATACCTTTGTATCCCACCGCAATACACGCTATTAGACTATTTCAGAGAGCATTTCCTATACAGGTAATTAATAGTGTAGAAAAGTAATGCTCACTCATGCGTTACGGTAGCACTATTGCTTGTTGCACGATGATACACCGAATCAAAAGAAAAAGAAAAATGCCTGACTGTGGTTGATAAATTTAAGCTCAGCTATGATCTCCGGTTTGACATTGCATTTGCATTGAAATTCCAAGTCGGCCAACCGTGCAGCATGTCTTTATTTTGACCTTTCAGATTTGAATCATTTTAAAGGATATGTAAAGTATACGTGTAGTTAAAAGCTACAACAAATGCAGACTTTACATTGAACCGAAGGCGTAAGCTTTCTGAAGGTACTACTTGCTTACGTAAAATGGCATGGACGATGGTGGCAACGTTTTCAGAACACACTACTTATACGACTACAACGTTCAAAATCTGTAATATTCAAGGAGTCGGCTTTGCTCGGAAAGGGGGGGCATTGCAATCACTTTCATTTCTGCCTTTAATCTTTCCTTCTAGTGCTAGACTATAAGCACAGTTACAAGTCCTGACGCGGTCCCAACATCGAATAGTCATCACCAGTGGATTCTGGACACGCAGAAATAATCGATTCGGGAGGTGGTGATTATGTCGACCCCAACGACCCAGAAACAGACACCCGTCCATCTGCATCCACTATCACCTGAAGAGGTTCCCTCCAAAGGACGGCGGATTCGCGGGCAGCAAACTGAAGTTCGACCGGGATCAACATATCATAGTCTGAAGGCACAATTAGAACAAGACCAGTCTGAATCGCCAAACTGGGATGGGAGCGTTCGAGGATATGGACAAGGAAAGACGGAAGGGCGGAACATTCCAGAGGGTAGCTGGCGGAAGACAGACAAGTTGCCCCCACTGTTCGTCGTCGGATCTCCTCACGATACTCATAGCCCCGAAGTCGTCATAACGACCGAATCAGAGCTTCAAGGCGTCGACTCTGCGATCTCAAACCACATTCTCGCGACTAAGTGGCATACGTATTCTGACGAAGCTATTCAAGCCACAATTTCCAAGCTTAGTGCTGCAGACTCGCCAGCAGATGCATCGAACCATCCATACCATACAACTCTGCGTGTATTATCTTCCGCGGTATACAACCTGTCGCGGGCTAGGTTGGAGCTGGAGGAGGCCAGGAGGACACTTCAAGACAAGGAAATTGCCAAAAGAAAACGAGCTGACGAATTGCTGAAGGAACTCAAACCTTCTGAGCAGGAGGTCGCGCGACGCGTCGTACAACTGTTATTCACTGACGACGATGAAAGTGAGCATCGCGTACATAGAAAGCAAAGTGTCATGGTAAGTGATTCGTTAATTTTTGTACAATTTGACTTGATAATGTCTGCAGTCGCTGTCAGAATCTCTCGCAGAAGCTGTTGCTGACGAGGTATCAATGTCGCGTAGCCCACCTGAAGCTCCACACCCACTCACTCCAATGTCTGAAGAGACACCTGCAATGCTTGAAGCCAGTGTAGTTGAAGAACGCGTTGAACCGGAATCATCCCGTGAGGATGATACATCTGGAGAACCCACGTTAGTACCACAGAAATTGCGACAAGAGCGTCCTTCAATTGGAGATTGGATGGGTACTTGGTGGGGTAAGAAAGGCGAACGTCCTCCTGGTGACAAGGATCCCCCGTTAGAAGTGCCCCCCAAAAAGCAAACGCGGCGAAGATCTGCCAGGAGTGTATTCGGCACTCTTGGAATATCAATGTTGAACCCTCCACCCCTTTCATCCTCCAAGAAACAGCCCACTTTGATAGTGAACGACACATCAGATGCAGCTTCTATTCACTCGAACAAGTCAGCCAAATCCTCACATACAAACATTGGGTCTTCGGTATCTGCAGCTGCCTCAGCCATTTCCTCTCCAATACAAACCTCTTTTGCACCTTCTCCTGCTGCACCATTGATATCCACGGTGTTCGAAAGTCTTATTTCTACACAAACCTTGTCGAAGGATCCTTCGTTACAGAGCAATGATTCACCTGCCATCCTTTCGCAGGGATCCTCGCTTCGAGCGATCGCCAATGCTACCCGAGTCATGAGTTCCGATCCCAATAGCATCCTCGCCGACCAGGGAAGGGAAACGAGTCCTTTGATAGCGAGACTCGCCATGGAACTTGTCAGGAACGCACGCGACGAAGGAATCACATTTCGGGAACGCCCCAAAGATCGGAAAGAGTTCAAATCTGATCAGGCTACTACCGACGGCGCTGAGCGATCTGGCGCAGTTGGTACCATGTCACCTAATCTGGGGTCTACGGATGCAACCATGAGCCTCAATCGCACCCTGGCTGGCACACATTCAGACACAAAGAAGACTAAGCCATCAAGGACTGCTAGCCTTATTCCGGCCACGACGCCTTTTGCTTCCCCTCTCTTCGGTTCATTCATGGGTCAGCAATCTAAGAAACCTTCCAACCTTCACGATAAAGGTTATTCAAACGAACAATCTTCATCCCCTGGACAAAGGATCGGTAGCAATGTGCTGCCATCAAATGCTGCCCCTATAAGGAAGAAGCCGGCGTCGGTTCCACTAGAGTCCATTATCCCAGCAACATCCAAACCTCCTACACAATATCTCTCACGGACATATACTCCCTTGACAGCTCGCGATTTCCGATTCACCATTCCTTTACCCCAGTCGGCATCGCGGTATACTGTTTATCATGATGACAAGAACAAACGACCGTTGACCGACCAATATGGGTTCATGTACGACGTATCACAGTACGATCTCCTTTTGCTCATTCGTGCTAGGGAATGTGGAAACACCGCGCCTGCTTGTTTGACGGGTGTCAAGATCGCAGACCGCGAAGAAGACAACAGCTGGCCGGACGACGAAGAGGATGATCAAGGCGAAGCGAAGGACACCATTGACATTGTGAAAGGGAGCTGCCCCTGCAATGGCGAGCTGGACGTTCCAAACAGCAGCAAATCCGACAGATTGTCGCAGGCCACACCGGGCGATTCCAATTCTGTCAGCATCAAATCTCGCTCGTCGTCAAAGAGCCGACGGCGTTCATCTGTTGTCCCGTCTGGCGCGGCCATTTCAAATATGGGGACGGCGATGGCATCCGTGCTATCGGTCAATCCTGACACACCGCGCCACGCTTGCGCGAACACCATGCGGCACTTGCTCAACCAGCTAACTGAGATACATGATCAGAAACAAGCCGCGCAGCGCAAGGAGTGGGACGCGTTCGTGAAGCAGAGGAGCAAAGTCAAGCACCTCAAAGCCAATAACAACGCTGCGTTATCCTCATCTGTGGCTGCTGGTGCTGGAGCGGCTGCGGCGATTCTGGGGCTGGGTACAGCGATTGAAGAGGATGAACTGGTGCATAGTGAAGGGCTCATTGGATTCGCGCAGTTGGGTTTGTCTTCGAACAAGGATGAAAGAAAAGAATTTGATCGGCTTGTACGGACCGGTATTCCGTTGGTGTATCGCTCCAAGGTCTGGATGGAATGTAGTGGTGCTTTGGAGATGAGAGAACCTGGCTTATTCCAGGACCTTCTTGCGGAAGCCGATGGCCCCGACAGCGTGGTGGGCGAGATTGAGAAGGATGTGGGGCGTACCATGCCGCTCAATATATTCTTTGGAGGGGATGGTGCAGGAGTTGATAAACTACGTCGAGTGCTGATTGCTTATAGTCGGTCTGTAATTTTTTTTCTTTTTTCCGAGTGACATGAACTGACTGGTATTTATTTAGGCGGAATCCCTCCGTTGGATACTGTCAGGGCATGAATCTTATCACGTCAACCCTTCTGCTTGTTCATGCAGATGAAGAGGAGGCGTTTTGGATGCTGACCGCCATTGTTGAACGAATCCTGCCGGAAGACTTCTTTTCACCATCTCTCCTTCCGTCTCGGGCATGTCCTCTTGTACTACTTGACTATGTCCAAGAATACACCCCGAAACTACATGCTCATCTGAATGACCTTGGGGTCGATCTCGCAGCAATCTGTTTCTCATGGTTCCTTTCCCTCTTTACCGACTGCTTGCCTGTCGAGGTACGCTCTTCACTTCTAGTGCTACTTTATCTTACACATTTAACCTCCCTTTTATTTAGACTTTGTTCAGAGTTTGGGATGTGTTCCTTGTAGACGGTCCGGATGTTCTCTTCCGCGTCGCACTTGGCATTCTGCGAAATAATGAGGGCGAGCTTCTTCGTTGCGAATCCATTCCTGCGGTATATGTTGCATTAGAAAATTTACCTACCAGGATGTGGGAAGCAGATAAACTTCTTCAGGTATCGAATGTCTTTTCTGCATTTTATATCTCCTTTTTTGTACTCAATCAATCGTGTTTTCAGTTGGAATATGACCTCCGACCGTCATTACTTCATGCACAGATCCTCAGTAAACGAGAGGCACATGTGGCAGCACTGAAGAAGCTCATATCATAAAATGTCAGTGATCATGCTAAATTATCATTTTGTACGGTTAATCGCTATTGTTACGGTATAATTGTAGTGATTGTGTAATTAAAATATAATAAGAGGTGGGACTTATATTCTCACCAGATGTATGTGATATCTGACCCGAGATAGCAGGAACTATCATCAGTTAGTGTTTAGGTCAAAATCTACTCAAGGTACCGAGGTAAACTAGCTGTCGCGCCTTGCGACAACTTCGTCCAAACTGGAACTCTAGCTCCGCGCATGATTATCAAATTACATCACAGGTGACCGAAGTATCTCTGCCGCTATAGTCTTCTGAGCAAGTATCACACTTCGGTTGAGCTGGTCACAGAACCCTTGACCGTTTAGTTAAATCTTTTAATAAGGTGCGTTAGATTAGATTTGTGATTATTATAAGGATTACAAATGAGTATATTAGTGCCTATTTCGTGGAGGCGTACTGGCACTCTTCGCTCACAATATGTATGTATTTTCGTTGGAGGCAAAAATATGCTGACCATATGACCAATCAATAGCGGTTCCCTTGCCTTGATACTCACATTACCGAATCAAATGGCTAGGTTCTGGTAGCCAAATTACTATGGCACACATCATTGTCATGCCCTGAGAACAGACGACGTTTTGAATGATGTCCTTATCGATCACAGCTTCGTTGTCAAACATGAACATCCTATACTTAGGTGCAGAACTCTGGTCCCCACGCAGCTGTTATCCCAAAAGCATTGTTAGTTTAATAGGGATGCATACCTGGGTTGATGCTGTAGTTTATTTCTTGGGACTCAACTTCGGCGTGGCATCTCTAAACTTTCATCGGCACTTCAACCGACCTCTGACAACATCGTGTGTAAAATTATAGAGCACGGGCTTCCCGCCCTACGAAGATAGATTTCACCGGAGCCCCCCCATCAAAGGCACTGCTTTCCCATTGACAAAAAGCTTCTGTTGAAGAACGACCCAGTTGTCATTTACTTTCACTGACAACCAGATATGTCCTCCACGGTAGCTCGCAGTATGGCAATAGAAGACCACCTGTAATTGCCTTCCACTTACATTGTTGATTCATACTGTTAACCTGACTAAACATGTAGACCGGCTACATTGGTAGAAACCAAGGCTCAGATTGACAACATCACCATGAACTGACGGAGCTTTGCAGTTTGTATCACTGTTATTAAACTCAGGGGGGTTTGGTGTCTTGAGTAACCAGCTCTGTATGTATGGCTTGTTTGCTTTGGATGTATCGAGGATCTGATAACATTAGCAATATCATCAAGATTTCTACACCTCCACCTTTCAGCGTGAAAGTCCATACCTCAAAGCGATAGTCTATTCCGTGTATCTATTAGAGTTGACTCAAACAGCTCTCATCTCAAGGACTTCATTCCATACCTTTACCTATGGTTTCCTAGATACGGACGCAATAGACAACATCTATGACCATTGGTTTTCTATACCAGTGATTGGAGCATTAGGTATGGGGTCCTTATCCTCGTTATTTTATTTCCATCCCCAAGCATACATTCTAGTTGCTTGCATGGTCCAGATGTTCTACGCCTATCGCATTTTCCGTCTCACTCGATGTTTCCGCCATAATCACAGGATCCTTATTTGCATTGTATCGTCCATAATTATCGTGAGTTTTATTCAATTTATATATTACTTATCATGAGCAAACCATTGCTGTAGTTATCGCTGGCACAGTTGGTTGGTGGGATCGCTCTCGGTATTGAGATGGCCAAGTCGAAATTCTTTAGCAAGATTGTAACGAACGCCAGCAGGACATCTTCCATGGTAAGAATTCTATTTTTGGGCATTATTTCCATTGAACGCGAGTTAAACAGCTTTGGCTTGGGGGAGAGGTCGTATGTGACATATGCATTGCAGTCTGCATGTTCCATCTAGTGAGTCATCGCCTCAAAGCTAGAAATAGTAAATATTTAAATCGTACGACTTCAGCTACGTCGCGCTAAGGTTGAAAAGACGGGCAGCACACGGAATCATGCTCAACGTATCATTAAATTGACCGTTGAAACCGGCGGAATGACGGGTCAGTCCAAAACTCCAAGTTCTCGATTCAAGACCATGTTAATGTACCTTGCTCATGCATACAGCTACCGTTGCTCTTCTCGATGTACTGTTGATCCTCATTCATCGGGGTGCCAAGTATGATTACCAGCCAACTACAGCTGCTGTCTCCAAACTATATTCGAATACCCTTTTGCTTTCGCTGAACAGCCGAGTCAACCCATCGCCTCAACCTCTGTTGCTAGGTCCACGTAGCTACTCAACTCCAGTCAGCTTCTGTGAAACAAGCTGCCACCACACAACGACGGACAACCTCTTTGGAAGTCGTTCCGCTAACACCAACTCAACGCTTCAAAGCCGGAGGTAGAGACTTTCAATTAATGTGGATGACTAATGTGTATCCAAAGCACTAATTTCGCTCGGGATCTCCTCGCCCATTGTATTACATGTGTAGAGTGGTTTACCATAGTTTGGAATTCCACTAGTCCTGCTCTCTACAAATATCCTCCCGGTATCCCATAAATCATGTGGAGAAACGGGAAGCTCTGGAATAACACCTTCTACTACCAGAAGCTAAGATTGCTGATCAGCATGATATCACCCGTACAATAAGAGTCATCATCACCGTTAGGGCATCACAAACCCAATGGCGGCAACGCCATTTTTCTTCCTCTGCTTCTTCCTGACTTGGGACGCGCACTCTTCGCAGAATTTCCTCGATGTCTTTTGGCCCGAATTTTGGTGGCACTTTTCCGAGAAGCATGCAACCAGCTCGTCTAGGGGTCCGACATGAGGCAGGTATGCACTCAAACTTCCAGATGCCTCCGTCGGTAATCCGATTCACTGCGTGGTATATTGTGGCAGTTCTTTTATCATTCTTGGGATTCTTGGGAGTTAGAAATAGGCCGACATGATATTTTCCTGGATTTTCCAGCGTTGCTTGTCGCCACCAATAACCAAGGTAGAGGCGCATCTTGTTCCGTGAGGCCACCATAATCCCCGTAGCCAGCTGGCACTTGCAGGAGTTTGTGTTGTCAAAGTATCGTACCTTTCTCTGTAAGACAGCGTAGATACTAGGAATATGCAGATAAAATTGCTTTTCAGGGTTGCTACAATCTATCTGCGAATCCTTGTAACGAGATTGGTCGTGGTTATGGTGTCACCACTTTTCAGAAACCGGGCACGAAGTGGGTTTTTTTTTAAATCGCCGACTCAAATTGGACCAGCGCTACCCTCAGGCCTTCAGCGCTCAGCTTCAGGAACCACATTCTAATAAAATAACTTAATGTTCACTTTGGACAAAATTGAGTCCATATAAACATCTCTGCCCAATGGCTCCACCAAATTAAGGAATTTATCGGGTCAAGGAAGAATCACTGTTCAAGGAACCGAACTCTACAGCCACCCTCAGAATTGTTCCGGCGGTGTGGCATCCTCTGACAATCACGATTGTATTCATTCGTATCAATTCTTACAGCCCATGGGAGGATCACGCAGCTTTTAACCAGACGACAATACGGTTGGCAGATGCTTGTCTCTTACATCTTCTGGTCAAAGGATTATGGATCTGTTATGATAGCGGTGGCAAGGCTGAACCCTCTGGAAATTTGGAAATTTGCGGTGCTGCAGTGATCGCCTATTGGATATCATGGTATGCATCATAAGTTAGAAAGATAGATTGGACACTGGCTGTTTGGCGATAAAAACTGATCGTACCAGGCCACACAAGTTTTATGAAATCTCTCTGCCACAGTGCAGTTGATAATGCTGCAACTTTTTTGCTACGAAAACCTGGACTTTAAGATAGCTATGTTACATGGAAGTGGTGAGATCTCTTTCAGAAACTGTCGAAATACAAAATTCCCAAAAGCCAGAAATTGATTGGTGCGGCAATGTCGGCACGCCGAGTGGAACGAACATCACGTGAAAATCCGGCCACCAGAAACCGGGGGGACCGAGCGGAGTTTGAGAGGGAAATACGCACCCCGACGTTTACCGCGACCACCATCTATTTCATCGTCAAACATGATGTCGACAAGAGTTCTAGGACTTGGACCAGCGCTTAGGAAGGCTGCATTTCTTCCCAATGCTGGTGTGTTTTTTCGTTACGTTCATACTGCTTTGCGCAACTGATCCCAGTTCTGAAACAACAGCGCGTAGCCAAGTGATGCTTCGGAATGTCGTCGCGAAACGGTTAGTAGAGTAGAAGGTCTTTCAAAAGGGACCCGAGCTGATAACATTCATAGTTCTATTCAAATCCAATCCCTCACCCCCTCGGCTGGCCAGGAAATTCTCAATAAGCAGCGTGTTGTTCGCCCCAGCTCTCCCCATTTCACCATTTACCAGCCTCAGTTAACATGGGTTGCATCTATCTTCAATCGCGTCACTGGTGTTGCTCTTAGCGTTTGTGCGTAGCGATGTTATTTTAATCGAAATCGCCATCCTGATTCCATGCAGTGTTGTACGGCTTCTCCATCGCATACCTTGTTGCGCCTGGTACATTCTCCAGCGAGAATGTCATCCAAGTGGTCGCTGGCCTTCCAGAAGGCGTAAAATATGCTGGAAAGGCTGTTCTTGCTGCTCCATTTGCATTCCACTCTCTCAATGGAATTCGCCACTTAAGCTGGGATTCGATCAAATGTGCGTCTCTGTTTGTGATTCGCTAATGGATGAATGTCTGACAGCCTTCCAGTCCTCAGCCTCAAGGGCGCATATGTGTCGGGTTACATCGTGCTGGGGGCAAGTGCTATATCAACTGTTGCCCTGACGTTGATGAAATAGATCTCAGTTGTATTCCACCTTCTAATACCAAGATTTCTTTGTGGTCCTATTGTAAGCCTATAAAGCTCTGATCACTGACGTATGACCGCGCTAGAATATTCTATACACGTTCCTCCCCAAGAATCCTTAAGCACAATCAGTTCCATGGACCATCCCAGCTTCTCCAAAACCTTTTGCACATCGATTGCTCGCCGTGTGTAACAACTAATCTTCGGTACTCCAGGTGCAGACAACACTTTCTCCACAAGCCATTGAGCCATGTTATGATCTACGATGGATAATTTTTGGATGTTCCACTGCTCTTCAGCACTTTGAGCTGACCTCCTCAAGAAGTCCTTCAACAACTCCCAGCTTTGTTTTCTCGTATCAAAGCATTGTATCTCGAGGTGGGTCAACGCAGGGAGAATGAAAAATTGGAGAATGGGTATGCAATCGCCTACGACCCCGCCCATGCCGACACTCAATCTCCGCAGGTTTGGAAGCATACGACGCTGCGGTGGTGGAAGGGTGCCCAAGCCACCTGACATGAGCTCTCGATATACAGCTTCCAGTTGGAGTTCATGTTCTTTATATGCCACACAGTCCGTTGTGATACACGCTAGAGCGATGTTTTCTGCCCTGAGGCAACTTCTCAAAAACTCGATACCCTGATCCATAGTCAGACCCATATTAAGATGTATCTCTCTCAGACTTCCCCACAGGCTATGGGTGGTCATACTCTCCACTGGAATACATTCCCATGTCAACCTTTGCAGCGTGAAGGTAGGCGACTCCATCACCGTTTGGAGATAGTCCAGGATTTTTGTGGGAAGCTCCTGTGCGTCACGGACGACGACCGTGATTGACAGATTCTCCAGCATTGACGCATTTGTCAGCGGAAGCTCAAGGAAATCGAATACTGTCTGCCTGTCCAACTCAATGTCTATGCGCTTCCAGTAGCAAATATTCGACGCGAGGATGGTCCAAGGTCGTAGATCAGTGGAACTGCGACGGCGAGAATTGGGCGTCAATGAATGAACGGCCTGAATGCGGAGGTTTAGGCCTGACGATGGTCTTGCCCTGTCGAGCCACAGGAGAAGAATTTCCTGACGTGTATTATTCTTCACGTAAATATTCGACCATATCTTGGGCAGGGAAAGGGCAAGTTCTCTCCAGCGTTTGTTTACTTAGCTCAGGACAAGAGGTGTGGCACTTGGGTAAATGGATACAAACGGCGATAAGGGATGGTAGCTTGAAGCCACACACTGGATGAATATCGATGCAAGAATTATTTCTGGAAGTGTCCCGGTATAATCAACGCCGCGCTCTATTAATCGATGGGAGATGAATAATGTTTTCAGGACATCGACGTGCTGAAGGTCTGCAGGGAACGTACCAACACCATCTCCTACCATACTGTCGTCGTTATGTGCGGTATTGAAAGGAAAGCATAAAAGATTCCAGAACATCCTAAAAAATTGGGCAATGAGAATGGCCATCTGCAGTTGTCTCGACTGGTTGAAGCAAGGGAAACAATGACAACGACCAAAAGGAAAGAAAAGTCAGTAATCAGTCTTCTGATATACAGGCTTATCTTTATTTAATACTGTCTTTTGGTTGCATCATGATCACTGTTGTTTCCAAGAAACAAGCTTAGAATGTCAGCCTTATATGCTACTCTTATGCATAAACGCCCGGCAGGTTGTCCAACGGCGGGCGTGATGTGGCATACTTGTGGGAAACTGCCAGCGAACTGCCGTAGATTATCAGACTCGAACCCGTTCTCCGCAGGTAAAATAGCTGGCGCCCTCTTGATGAGATCATTAACCTGGAAATATTAGGAGGGAGGACGCCAGCTATTTCACTTAGGGAGGGTTTAACCGTGAGCGAGTACCAAGATACCAAGCCCGACACAACACACTGTCTCAACAATCCTGCATCTCAGTGAGCAGGGCCCGTGGCAGGATCGGCTTTGTGTTTTCACGGCACGCCACTATGTTCTTAATTTTTATTGATGTTTCTTGGTCATTAGGTGCAAAATGTAAGTGCCATTAAGTTATATCGAGGTTCCGTGCTTACAACGGCCAATCAGTTCTTGGAAGCCCGATTAGGACACAAGCTGCCCTTATTTGGATTCTGTTCCGAAAGTGGACCCGACCCGGTCAAGTCACAATGAAAATCCCAGTGCGGCATACCTTCAAGGGAACTCGAAGAATGAAAGGCCACAAAAAATACGTGCCACTACCTGTATTGCGGAAGAGCATGTTGAATCCCTGTGAAGACAATGAATGACGTTCAAAAAAGGAAGTATTGAGCATCTCAGTCATATAAGAAAACGCCGTCTTAAGCAACAATCCGTCCCCCGTAGGGTTTCTACACACTAACTTTGGACATCACAGACCTTTCAAGTCGCTATAGAATTCACCTTTTGGAATCCATGATGTCTTCAGTTGCGGGGATGCGGCTTTATCTTGCTTACTGGAGAAGACTTCCAAATTCCAATACGAGTTTAAAGGCCACACCCACCCCAAGTTATCATGTCGGACTATTGCTTTGTCCGAAAAATCCATCCAATAATGACGACAGGGCAGCCACGGTATTTCATGCAACTAACAAGGTCACCGCCGAATCGGGAGGTGTAGAATCCTGGACCTTTGAGGCAGGGAGATCTTTTCCCCGCACTCAAAATCTTGCAGGATGTATGCTACTTGGGACCCTTTCATCCGATGTCAGTGAGACGGCAATAAGGAGAATTCTTAGCGGCGTTAATATTCCGGGACTGAAGGAAGCAGAGAGGCGTGGGTGGCGGTGTAACCACTGGATATTAGATGCTCTGAAGGTGCGTCTATCGAACCTCGGACTGAGGGTTTTCTTTATATCTAATCTCTGTCTACGTTCGATAAAGACTTTAGAACGAAATCGAATTATTCCACACCTTCCGGGAAGTCCCGAGAATATTTGGAAGACGGGAAGAGACTTTGTTCATCAAATGACTGATGGAGGACAATTGTATCACCGTCACCCTATTTGCGTCTGTAATGCGTATGGCCAAAGTATTGAGAGTGAAATAGGTCCTATATGATACACTCCCGGCTTTTACAGCTTCATCTTTTGACTTAAATTTTAGATTAGATACCTGAGAACCATAACTGGTTTTCGTCAATATGCAGAACCTTCAAACAGTCCATGGTCCTTACGGGTTGCGGCTTGACCGCCAGACTATTAATACATGTGGATACTTTATGTCATGAGGATCTCGTTGATGGATTTGGACAGTGAGGGTCCTTGAACTAAAATAGACCAGCGGCAGAGAGCCATAAAGTCACGCAGGCCACCTAAGTTGACATTCGGAGTCAACCTTGACGTCTTTTGACGTTGACTAGGGTTTGCTTTCCCGCCATAGTCCCTCAATCCTCTTTGAATCACCATCTGGCACGTTCTATGCAAATTCTCCTGGATGTTTCTCAGTCTATTTCTGTGGAAGAAAAGTGAGTACAATCAACTGGAACCCTCAGTAAAATTCCAGGCTGGCGTGGCCGCTCACAGTTGTATTCAGTGCACGGACATTGGTAATGCATTGTGCGTTGTCACTGCAAGTCCGCAAGACTGATGGGCTGGAAAGCTGTTAGGGATGCTTTTCAATGCAGCGGGACTTGGCGTACTCTCTGTTCAGCTTTGTAAGAGCCTGTTTCCCAACCGCTTGTGATTTGAAACGATATATTTTCACATTTACAGGCATTTACTATCTTTCATTCCCACAAGATTCCGTTCGATTTAAAACGCTTGTTTACACCGTTTATATGGCGGAACTGGCTCAGACAGTGCTCTTATGCAATTCTTTGTTCCGTTCATTCGTATATGGGTTCTTTGAGCACAGTATTCTAGATCGAATCGGAGACCTTTGGTTTTCCATCCCAGTATTGGGAGGCATAGGTCAGTCTACATCTATCAGAGATCCATGGAATGCATAACCAGTTACAAACTCTTCTCTATTTAGTTTCCTTTCTGGTCCAAGTATTTTATGCTTATAGAATCGTTGCGTTGGGAAGTATACGGCGGAATGCAGGGGTCAAAATTGTGGCAACAATTGTAACCATGGTCAGTGTTTAACTCAAATGATAAATCAACCTATACTCAGTCATGATTATTGCACTTCAGTTTGCAATCATTCAACTGGGAGGAGGTTTGGCCCTTGGCATACTTCTGAAGGAAGCTGTCACCTTTAGCCGCATTAAGAACACCAAAGTCCGAGTTTCCGCAGCGGTGATTTCTGTTTTTTTGGGCAAGGGGATTCATACTAATTCATACATACCTTTTAAATAGGCATGGTACGCAGGGGAAGCAATTGGCGATATCCTGATTGCAATTTTTATGACTCTTATTGTAGGTATAGTTATCCCAGCGCTAACGACTTAATGCTACTCATTCCTGTCTCTGGAACACAAGCTTCTTCGAACAGGTAGTGAAGGCACCAAGAGTACCAGAAAGCTTACTCGAAAACTCATACGATTGACGATTGAGACTGGGACGTTGACCGGTATGCTTCCCTTGACAGTGAGATATATATGTGGCATTCTCACCATCAGGCCGACAGCAACAATGGCAATAGTCACCATCATTCTCGTCATGTTTGGCGGCTCGTACTACCAAGTGACCGCTGGCGTCGTTTCTAAATTATACTCCAACACCTTGCTCGCTTCATTGAACGGAAGAACAGAGGCGGCAATAGGATTGCAGGATGATTGCTATGATGCAGGTCCTAATAGCATGTCCATATCTTTCGAACTTCCGACGATTTATCAATCGGCCGTCGGAAATGGAATTGACATGGACTGCGATGACAATAGAGCTCCAACGCGGAGTGCAGCACCGAAACTTAAAAGAAAAGTAAAATAGAGTTAAAATAACACATGTCAGCAAAACTAAAAAGACTAGAAAATTTTTTATGAGGAGAGCACCTGAGTGGGTTTCATTGACGCCGTTGTCACGTTTAGAATTCAAGCGTCATTGTCCGGTGTTGCTGCTGCAGGAACAAATTGCGAACACCTTCGTGAATCTGGGTTTGAAAGTCGAAATTGATTCCGGCCTGTTGCGGCAACAAGTTGCCCAACAAACCACCTTATCATTTGTTCAACTTCCTCAGACCTGAAGTTTAACTGGCAGTCCGAATGTCGGTCAAGCACAGAGAGAGAGTCATAACAAGTCGTCTATTCTGGTCGGCGATGATAATAGTACAGCCACCATACTCCACCTACTAGGAATATACACCATCCTCCAGCACCATGCAGCCAGTACGGCAGCTTTTCGTAGGGCTCGACGCCCGGCGGCGGCTTCGTCAGAGGTACTACGAACAAGAAGACATTGGCGATGCCGAAGAGAAGGGTGGGTAAAATCAGGCTGGGTGTAGGCTTAAATACAATGGTCGATTTGGTCGTATGATCGTCAGTGTCGTGATGTTGTTTGTCTATGGTTACAGTGCGTCGTAGTGAAAGGTATAAAAGTCCGAAGGATATAATCGTGTTGATAACGGAAAGGGGGTATGAACACTGGAAAAGCAACGTTGAGGCGGTCAAAACATGAAAAATCAAGTCAAACTTACAAGATTGAGAACAAAATTGTACGCGTCTCCAGGAGGCATATTGAAAATAACAAGGTTACAGACAGCCCAGTCTATCCAGGAAAACAAATAAATATCTCGAGGTGGGAATAATATTTCTGCACTCACGTAGACTCAGGCCGGCCAAGGGAGCTTTCGCTGGCCAGCTTGACGCCCAGAACTTGCTAAATGGAAGGATCCCTTCAGCACCAAGGGTCTGATTTACGCGGCCCTGCGAGAAAGACTGCAAATAACAACGTCAGCATATGTATCCATACAACCAACCAGATGATACAAACCACTGAAAGAACATTTCCCAATGCAGACATCGCAATGAAGATGTTCAAGATTCTCTCAGTGCTAGGTCCCCAGACGTTGCGAAAGAGAAGGGCAGCCACAAGTCTGCCAGAGCCTGTGATCTCCTCCTTGCTGGCCGCCGCAAAATAAGCAATGTTGCAAAAGAGGTAAAATACAGTCACAGTGACGATGGCGAGAGGGCCAGCAATACGAAGAGTTCGTGCGGGATCACGCATCTCTGCCAAAGCATAATTGGCGTTGCTGAATCCAATATAAGACCATATTACCTGTTCGCCGTCAAATGAACATACACATCAAGTCATGAAAATGACGAAGACGTACGTTATACAAGCATGCACAGAGGACGTTTCGGCCGCCCCTCGAGCCTTCCCATATCTTTGCCCAACTATCAAAGTTCCCAGGCCGTACTACTCCTTCCTGCAGGTTGCCTCCCAGAGCAAAACAGCCCGCCATGACGACGACGAGTAGAATGCCAATTTTAAAGAATCCCAGGAGATTTTGTAGTCGAAGGCCGGAGGGAATATGAAGACCGTGCAGGAGCAAGACGCCTGTAAGGCATAGGAATGCGACCACTCTGACTGGCGAGAACACGGATGTGGATGCGGGGGCCGCTGGGGAGATCGATGCGACTGCATACTCCGCGAAGACTAGACAATTTCCTGCTGCGTAGGCTTTACCATGCGTAAATATAATATCGTTTGGCATATGGCGGCGGCGCTCACCAAGCAGAACCGCGTTGGCAGCATAAATCGACGTGATCAATCGCCTGGGCTTCGGAAACAAGTGTTCCAGATAGTTCTTTTCCCCGCCATTTTGGGGTAGAGCCTGTATTCGTGCGTTAGCTTTGATCCCCAAAGCAGATATACCGAGTCGTACAGTTCCCCAGATGATGTACACTTGCATACCCGCCGCTGCAATGACCGCTCCTATAATCCACATAACCCTGTGGTGACTGTGAGCTTCATCGATAACCGTAGACATTCAAACCTACAATGAGAGACCAACACTTCCACTGAAGCCCAATATTGTACTGGGAGTTGCAAATATTCTGTTCATCTTTCAGAAATAACGCTCCGTGTATCGTACGAACGGACTCACCCAGTGCCAATGATCCTGTTGAAGATAATGAATACAGCAGAAACAACTCCAATCTGTCTTTTCGGATGGTTCTCCGCCCTCGACTGAACCGACTCATCTGCTAGTGAGCCATATCCCTCCGTCTCCGAGTCTCTCAAAAGTGGCCATGAAGTATCCGAGCTGCTGCGAGGGTAGGAATTCGGGGATTGGCTCCGTGGCATTCAGGATGTGTTGGCAATCCACCGAATGAACTCGCAGGGAACGCAGTAGCTCTTGACAAGAAGCAATCGATGAATCATCCCAGGAATTCGGTTCAGCAAACATCGTGGACGACATGGTTGCGACGATTTACACGTAAATGGCGTCTTGATCACGCCGCCGCCGGAGCTGGGAATATGAACTTTCTGTTTTGATCCGAGATATTTGACTTCATTGATGGCTAAGCAACTGCTCGCACTGCTTGCCCGTGGGCTTAATGATACCTGAGAGGAGTAATTGAGTAGGAGGGATAGATATTAACGAAAAACAGTGTCGATTACTGGTGATATAGATGCCTACCTCAATGTACCTCAATAAACCCCTTTATTCCTCATCAACATCTGATACCTCTCTAGTTCATAAACGTAAGGCATGATGTAGTCCCCATCGCGGTCAATAAATGACCTGAATTCTTTCTGGTACATATCCTTGTGTAGATCCCGCAGAATTTTGTAGATATATAATTCTTTTTGTCGTCTGAAGTAAAGATCTGGGTGCTTGAGTTTAATGTCCTTGCTTTTATTGCGAACTTCGCGATCGTATTCCTTCAGTGTATGCTCCACGGATGCCCGACCCTTGAGCACAATTGAGATAAAATCTTTTGCTTGGGCTTGTAACTTTTTCTGCTGTAGAAACCAGAGAAAAATAAACGGATTGAGACGGAATTTGACTTGAGAGCTTTGGTATTCTCACCTCCGCATTTTCCGGTGGATCTTGAAAGTACATATCCATCCAGTCCCGAAGAAACGACCTAAACTCAGTTATCGGGTCGTGTTTGGATTTCCAACGCTGAGAATCTGGATAAATGGGAAGCTCCATTTGCAAATTTGCTTCGCGGTGATTTGGATATCCAGCAAAGAAGATAGAAGGTAGCTCAATACAGTCGCCCCAGGCGAGCTTGTAAGGGAATGTATGTTTCTGAGTGCGTTTTCATTATGTGCGCTTATAAGTGGCCGCAACATTGTGTCCTACGCTTCTTGTTCTCCTTTAATTGGAAGCTAATTTTTGTCGCCAGTAGTTTAAAGGGGCCCTTGTGAGGGTCAATCCAGACGTGTTACGATGCCAAGTTGGTCACGATCATGGAGTATTTTTTTGTTCAATTGATTCAGAATCCTTTGTTTTCATAAAAAAGGTATCACAGTAAGGTCGAAGCTTGTTTCTACCGGAACTTTGCGGTCAATTTAATCTTTTTGATTGAGGGGCTCCTAAGGGGGAAATGATCGAGACCGAGAGGCTTCATTAAGTTCTTGACTTGTTCAGTGTTCTTAACTTCCTGAGCGCTTATACCGGTGATCGCACTCTCACAGACTCAAAGTACTATTCCACTGCTTACATGCCCTCTATGCAAATTTCCGGGCTAATACCATTGTCCCGAGGCCTGTGAATATCCATTATCACGGCCGTCGGGGTCGACCAGAGAGGGTCTGCAAGATGTGAAGCTTATCTTATCGCCTCCTATCATAAGTGACGTCTTATCTCGTGGGCTAGACCAACCGCGGCTTCTCATTGCCCATCTTTGATGATCAGGATCTCCTACGCTGTCGCGCTTAAAACCAAGCTTTGTAGGGGTACCATCTCCCATTCACCTCCATCCTCCCACCATGTCAGTATCATCATCGACATCTAACTTGGGTGAGCTTTCTGCAGCTCGTTACGGCAAGACCAAAGTCAGGGTTTTCCGCATTGTGCGAGAAGGCAAATGGCATCACATTGTCGAGTACAATGTGCAGGCTCTTCTGGAGGGAGAGATCGCTGTAAGGTGAGCGGTGGGAAGAGATAGACAGCATCATTGCAGCACTGACTATAAGCCAGCTACTCGGAAGCTGATAACTCAGTGGTCGTTGCCACCGATTCCAGTGAGCATTGTTTATCCATATCACCTAAAGAATGCCTGCTGACGTCCAATAGTCAAGAACATCACATATTGTGCGTGAAGGTCGACCTCATTCTATCCATAAGCTCATCATAACTGGGTACCCATTGTAGACCTGGCTAAGATCTCCCCACACATCCTGAACGCCGAAAAATTCGCTCTCCATCTTGCAACTTTCTTCGTCTCCAAGTATGCTCATATCTCGAAGGCGTTTGTTGAGATCGAGCAGCTCCGATGGACGAGAATCCATGTTGCCGGCGAAGAATCTCCTGAAGGACACCCTCATTCCTTCTTCAGAGATGGAGACGACAAGCGCATCGTTAAAGTCGAGGTGAGTGAGGTTTTGTGTTTCTGGTTATAGGAACACATAGCACATACTAATTGTCTATTCAGGTTGATGGTAGTGCAGGAAAGGACAAACTTGTGGGCAAAGTGACCGCGGGTATCAATGATCTCCTGGGTAAGCGTCAAACCTGCAACCTAATTCATCACCCTGGAGCTCATTAAAATCACGTCAGTCCTGAAATCTACTGGATCCGCGTTCGAGAACTTCTACCGCGACGAATATACGACCCTTGTGGAGGTAAACGACCGCATCTTCTCCACCTCCGTCGACCTGTCGTACACCTTCACAAACATCCCTATTGCCGCCCCTACCGATGAGAAGAAACTGGACTTTGTGATTCCTGTCCAAAAGGGAGAGACTGGGTATGCAGGAAGTGTGTGGGACGAAGACGTGCCTGCTCGTGCTCGTGCAGCTACTCTCGAGACCTTTGCTGTTGATGAAAGTGCCAGTGTACAGGTAAGCTTTGGATGAACTATGTGCGGATCAGGCTTTAATGCTTTTTCGCAGGCTACATTGTATAAGATGGCCCAGCGCATCGTGGCTGAAAATGACTCTGTCCACTCAGTGACATATACCCTGCCCAACAAGCATTATATCCCCGTCGATATGAGGTACCTTGATGTCGATAACCTGACACCGTGAGTTATTTGCTTTGTTGGATTAAGTTGTGTGCTAATTTGTGTACAGATCGAAAGCGGAGGTGTTCGTCCCAATTGCTGCTCCAAGGTATGAACCTCTCTTGAATTATTGTAAACCAATTCCAACTGACTTGTCATCAGTGGCCTAATTTCTGCTACAATTACTCGAAAGTAAACAAATCACGATATACCGAAATTTGTATTTTTCTAATAGCTATATCTATAACACCGACCCTAAAGAGATTCTCTGCTCGAGTGATTGCAATTTTTGGCAACAACACGTGTTCAAACATCTGGTAGGTGACATCGTAGATCATCGCTTCATAACAACATAATCAACGCCAACTCCATGTATGTCATTGTATGATGTAACATCATGCCAAAGCAACTGCCCCTATTACGAGTCTTTCTACAATGGTAGGGTCTCTTTCATGCACTATACATTCATGGCTTTTGATACGGTCAAACGATTTGAGCAAGGCGTCTTGAGGACCTTCGGCGTCGAGCCTCATTACCATGTCGTCGTCGCTAGGATTATCCACACCATGACTAAATGACAAAATCGACGCCGAAAATATTAAAGTCAGTAGAGCAAAAAAAACATTGAAGATAACTTCAACTCACACTTCTTTGACGTGAAGTCTCAACGAGCCCTTTGTACCTAGTTTTCTGCAGTATGTACACATCATAGGACCGTCTTTCGCTGGATTTAATAAAGGTGCGTCGGAACAGCGCGGCGCTGACATGATTGCTTGTCTCGCAGCTTGCTCTCGTTCTTTGGGGACTGGGGTTACCGCGAGCACGGTGGCTACACTACGTATATGCTTATGAGCTTTATGTTGCGGCTGTGCAGAGAAGACAGTAAGTATATCAATAGGTACAAGACAGACTCAAAAAAATCATACAATCCAAGACCATCGCATGACATGCTGCCATCCATAGAAATGCGAACACGTTATACATGAGACTATGGGAAGTTGAGCGTCCATTTCCTCCCTGGTGATGATTTTCGGATCGAATCCAAACTTCGTGAGGGCGCTGGCTAGCAAGGACATGGAGCGTGTGTCGAAGTGAATTTGATTGTGGGCATTCCAACGAGTCTGACCGCATGCTAGTTGTAAGGCTATTGCATCTGGATGAGCGCCGTCTTGCCTGTGTTTCTTGTAATTAGAGAAAGAGTCTGCGGAGGGCGTGTGTGGAGGTGTATGACTGTTTGTGTATGCGTGGTGATGAACCAGTACCCTAGGGTATTGGATCAATCCTTTAGATGGTTCGCAATCATGACAATGGAAGGTTGTTGTCGCCAGTCGCAAAACAGTGGCTGGATCAACTGGATAATTATCTTTGGCACAAGCGTCTGTGATCATTGAGATAAGTTGTTCCTCTCGCTTGCGCAACGTCCGAGCAGTGATCTTGGGAAGCGCAACTCGTACGCGCTCAAAATGTACAGGCGTGAGTATTTCGTTAAGTCCGTACGCATGAATGGTGGACTGGACGACAGGATAATGTATGAAGTCCACGAGACGTGGCACATACGCATTTGGAGGGAGCTCGAGGGTATACTGTTCAAGAATGTTGGTGAGAAACGGAATTGCGCGGATGACCCGGTAGTATCGTTCTCGCTCTTGCCGTATCCTCCTAATACGCCCCATACTGTTGTTAAAGAAATTACCCAGCCCCCGAAGTGCTACCATATAAATCTTCATTAAATGCTGCGTAAAACCTCAAAATTGAATACGTACCAGTTGGAGTGATATCATATTTATAATAACTGGTAAGTATGTCCCAGTTTTGGATTCTGTGGGCTGGATTGGTGATGAGAGAGATCTCGTCTTTCCACCCTAAGGACTCTATATATTTCACAACACTGAAAAGACGTCAGAACCATATAAGAATATAAAAATAAGGGGGAGAAGAAGCATAACGCACAGTTTCTTCTTCTCACTAAGCCTCCATTTGTCAAAGAATATTTGGTATGGGGCAGCAGTCTGTTGAGGGAGCATCGGTACATCAACTGTGGGTTTAGACTGGCACTGAGCTATCTGTGGCAGTTAACTTACCCTGTTCGCATTGTTTCCGACTTCGATCTTATTGGTGACCCAAGTTTTTCTATCTGCAGTTTGAGAGAAATCACTCATCCAACGTATCAAAGAGGGAATATGCCAATGGGTGATGGTGCGACCGTCTAGCCGTCGGATCGTATAATCAGTACATACCTACATGAAATCAGAAGTAGAAAACTTACTCCGCAATGCTGAGACATGAGGCAAGTGGCGCAATAATATTTCAGCCTGAGGGCGCCAGGTAATCCAGAATCCATAGTTACGGAATGTTATATCGGTACTGAAGATTTTCCTGGGGAAGTAGATATGCAAGAGGAATATAACAACGAAGAGCATCACGTACTTGTCCGACAAACAATCAACACAGCTTCTCATTCGCCCAGGAAACCAAGTGAGGAGCTTCTTGGGTTTTTCCTCAGTTGACTCCACGAGGCAAATCTAGGAAAAATGAGGTGAATCTATATGCTGCACAAAAGTCATAACAATCAATGACAACATACATCACAATGTTTCTTGAACATCATGACTGCGTAGCGCAGTTCGCTGATGTCTTTAGGACATTCAGGCAGTCCAGGGACATCCGTGATCATTGACCTAGACTCTCTCCAAATGGCACGCGACTGTTTGCATCGAAGGATAGACCGAAAATCTTTGGACGTCCACGCCAGGTGGACGAGGTCAATCGGCTCCACCTGACTAAATATCTGAAATACCAGCGTCGGTGTGAAGGGGGTTTGGTAGTGGTTAAAGACTCACTTGGGACAAAATCTCAGTTGGCATGTCCTCTAGGGAAGTGGCTGTTTGTTTGGACGCGTCAGTCGCTGGTGTCTATAGCGAACTTATGATTGCGTACCGCCTTCAGCGCGTATACCTTCGACGCGTTTTTCAGACTCATCCCATGATATGCCACTCTCTTCGTTATCCTGTTTTTCATACTTTCTTTCAGGATTGGGGCACAAGCCCGATTCACAAGTTTTACGCTTCTTGCTGTTGTGCATGGTCATTGTGAAAGAACGAAACCGGTGCCCCCTTACTTATTAAGTAGGCGACAGAGAGTGGCACCAAATGATGGGCATCGGGAGCTATATGCACATCCCATTATAAGGACCCATCGTCTGTTTAACGGTCAAAAACATTAATATTATATTGAATTAAACAGTTATTGTACAATTACACCTGTTACATCTGAAAACCACGCTCGCTGATCTTTCGGTGTCGCCCATTCCTTTGTGTGCCCTGCAAACACGTAAGACTCAATTTCTATCTTGTATGACGACCGTACCTCCAAAGAACGTCTGAAAGTGCATGCCTTTGATTTTACCCTCTTCTCTTTCTCTAAATGAGAGCCCATCCGCCAACATGACACTTTGGCCATCGATCCATAATTCAAACTCGCCTTGAAAAAAGTGAGAAAGGAAAACTCATCAATCGACAAAATCTACCATTGTTTTCACCGACGTCATTCAGTTTGACTCGGAAAGCTATCGACATCCATCGCGAGACCGCACGATCAAAAGTATACGCGCCACGACCTACCGAAAAGCCGTAATCAGCGTTTGGTATTGATAGAGGCGGGACCCTAGAAAGCTGTGAATCGTTGGATTGAGTTAGAGGAAGATATGCGTAAAGTTCTCCGATGGATTTTGCTCTGTGAGGTGTTATGGTCGTGGCTTGTTCTGAATTTTTGGGAACCATACCTCCACATCGGACGAAGATTGAAACAGTGACAGCGCTTTTCCTGCCTCCCGCCTGTGCATCCGTAAGCCAGGTCACCTACCCCGCCATCTATGGTCACAAAGATCAGCATAAGTCGCATAGACACAAAAACATCAACTTGCATACTCCAGGGAATTTCCCGCCCTTGACCCATTCCCATTCACCTTGAAGCATCATCCTATAGCTGAAAATGGCCTCTTTTGCAAATTGTAGGCGTTCTGCAAAGGCAGACGGTCCTGAAAGGTAGAACCCGAATCCTCCCGGAATAGGACCAGAAGGGTTGATCGAATTCTTGGGATACAACGCCTCCCAAGCAAATGTAGGTGGTTTATTCTCATTGTCAGTCTTTGGCGGGCGTACGATTTCGTGGGTCGTTGAAGATGATATCTTGTGTACACCAAGTTCGGTGTCATCCAGGGATATCAATTGCACATTCGAGGGAAGAGGTTCGGAACTGCAGGTAGTGAAACCACACAGAATTTCCTTTGTCGGTACGAGATGCGAGAATTTAAAAACGCTGTTTTCCATTTCGTCAGAAGTACTGGGATAGGATAGTTGTATGAAACTTGAAGCTGTTGATGCTATCCCTTGTCGATAGGGGTGAGTAATTTTTGTTTTTTTTGAAGTTCCGACTGTAATTGATTTCCTACCGTTCCATCTTTACTCCGAAAACCAACCTAGAACTTGCTTTGTCGAAGACTATCGATCTCCTATTCTTGTTAAGGACACTAGTTCTCTGTGGCTCAGATTTCCCTTCATTTTTGACACTCTGGATCTTGCATGTCGCGAGAATAGACCTTGGTTAGACAGGTGTTAATACACTCACTAGTAATAGGGACCTATCAATATTCGGTCTACTAGGGTTTCCTCAGGTCATCTCTACCGTTTCGTAAACTCTCAATTCCGTGTCGAGACTGGGTTATGACCAACAATTTTATGGACGACGATACAAGTCATTCCGACACTGTTGACGAGGTAAAACGTGTATACGAATCTCTCTGGAACAAGTATTCTTCCTGGAGCAAGCTTTACAATCAGAGTAAGCTTTCCGGACTATCCAGAGCACAAGCACGGCGGAAACTTTCGCTGCAGAAAAAACCAAACCTTCCACAAGCTCAATCGCCAGACATATCCTCTTCCTCAAGTAGTCGCTCGTCCACAACGACCCATACGTGTACTATAATTGATTTTGACGATGATGGAGAACCACAAGAACACACAATCACCCAGATCCAACCCACTCCAGTGGATACAGACATGTTTTCTCCTTATCCGCCTTACCATTCGTGCACCCCTGCATCACATAATATTATGGTAGGCGACGATTCCCATTATATGGAATTTATCCCGTTTTCGGATGACCCAACATATGACTATTCTGTCGATCTGGAGCTATATCACTATACTTCGTGGCAAAAGTCATACATAGATCCCGAAGGTAGGGCCGCACATCTACGTATTTTAAATTGCTACTAATCTCCCGGCAGAGCAACACATTCTACTGGAAACAATCAAACGACTAGTCAGCGAGAACGGCATGTCTTACCAGACCATCGACGCAACAAACGTTCTCCCAATACCATGCCACGACATTGTAAACCTAATACGCAAACGGTATGCTATCTTTGCTTACCATGGTCATTTAGTAGACCGACAGAGACATCAAAAAGCGATTTTCCAAAATGGCTTCCCCAACCTGTAGACTCGAACTTTCCACCGCTTACAAAAACGGACACACCGTCAGCCGCTGTGGACTACTTTCTGGAATACTTCTGCGCCAACTTAAACTGCCTTACTGGCTTCTGCACCCTTCACGATGGCGAATGTATGTTGCCTTTTTGACTTCGGTTGGTATTTCCGACTGACATTTAACATTTTTAGCAGTCAGGGAGCAGGCACCCAAATTTGTGGCTTCGAAATTCCCTTTCACAAAAGCTTCTGATACAGTGAAGAAACCTTGCGGGCCTCATTGTTTCCTTCACCCCCCAACCACACCCATCCTCGCACGTGTTCCATTATTTTATAACATCTGACGCAATTTAACGTATTTATGGCAGGAAGCTCCGTGGACAAAGGAAGACACAGAAATCGTACAATTGAGCCTACGCTTCGCTCCCGACGCAACACCGTGCGATCTCTCTGTAATATGTCGGAAACCATGCCGTGAAGTAGGCCTTTTTATCTTCATGTCATTAGTTATTAAAGACGATCTCCAGATTCACCGATATCAATCTACTTACTCTCGAGTTGCTACAGAAGATTCTACTAGTAAAACCCGTCACACGTCTCAAACGAAGACGAAAAAATATGGTACTTCACGACGTTTCATGGGAGGTTATTTCAAAATACTTACAAACACATTCAACTCAGACGACGACTCTAAACCAAACCAATTCACCCCGTATGATGCTTTTGTAACACACTTCGCGCATGGATGAGCTGAATACGAACCTGAAATAAATCAAGGAACATGCCTTGCAGACATACTGGACCATGCTCCGCTTCCACTGGTTGTGAATGCTACAAGAACAAGGCGCACTGTCATACCCGGTGCGGGTGTAACAAAAAGTGTTCGTGATCATCTATTTTATGTGTCTGCTTACCCACAATGTGGACAACAGGTGTACGAAGATGGAAAGGCTGCAGCTGCGCACGCTCAGAAAAAGCATGCGGGACGAAGAAGTGCTCCTGCTTCCGAGCTCACTTCGAGTGTGACCCGGAAGTATGCCATCCATGTGGATCAAGGTGCGTGCACTCTTCCTTCAATATTTGAAATGGCCTTAAGTATTTTTCTTTCTTGTGGGACGATAAGTAGAGGTGAGCGTCCATGCTCACTTAACTCTGGTATACCTTTCTTATTTTGTTTGCTTTTCGAGAGGAACATGGCAACGGTCTGTGCAGAAACGTTGGGATACAAAAGGGGGTATTTAAGGTAATCAAGTTCTTATGGCCTATGTTCACCCCTGATGCCGTTGTCCAAACAGGCTACTGAGGTCAGGGAAAGCGAATGGGGACTAGGTCTTTTCCTATCAGAGCCTGCAGAAGAGAAAGAACTCATCTCAGGTAACCGCTCTTATACTCAGCTTTATATAAGAAAACTGACCAAATTGCCTGGTGATCGTAGAATACGTTGGAGAGATGATTCGACCTTTAACGGTCGAGTCTAGAAAGTCTGTTCATTCCTTGTTTCAATTATTCCACTTACCCATTTCTCTGCAGCTTCCACGCGGAGCACAGAAATAGGTCGTATGTATTTGATCTCAACCCAACATATTCCCTGGACGGTGCATACGCTGGAAACCAGACGCGGTACATGAACCACAGTGTAAAAGCGGCAAATTGCCATACGAGAGGTACAACTCATGAACCCTTGTCAGGAATGTCCACTGACCCGTCTTTAGTCATGATGGTCAATGGGGAACATCGAATTGGTGTATACGCAGGTCTGTCCTCCTCCCCTAATCCAGGTATGACGACTCTAAATGGCGTATCTAGCACGACGCATCGAAGAGGGTGAAGAGCTGCTCATTGACTATGGAATTCACTTCTGGCCTTCGGAGTCGATTTAGGGAATATTCCTAAGACGCGTCTGATTTAACCGTGGCGCCCAAATAGACGCCCGGAGCTCAAGATGGAATACTTGTATTTTATTATATGACATCCATCTCCATAAGATATTTCTCGGATTTCTCGACTCCTCCATTGGATTAATCACATTGATTAGTAAAACATGACATCCGATTGGCTTTTATAATTACCAACGTCCGGAGGTTGGTTGTGAGATGATTACCAAGACTGCATGTTAATGGGCTTGATTGGTAAATCTGTCCACTGCATTTCCCTCAGGTAGTTTTTTTGTGAGTCAACCCTCACGCTGGATATTCTACTGTACATTCTGTAATATATTGGTAGCTCCTCGCACTTGGTGTGTATCGTGTCTGTGTGCTAATAATAGTGAGTGGTTTACAATGTGTGATGATGTGAAATAATGATGGTGTGTCCTGCCTTGATATCGCCTTCACTGCAATCTGGTTGTTGCTTTCCTAGTGTCAAGGGCCGTCCGGTGTATTGAGTCGATCAATTCTCTATCCACGGCCAACCTCCCACCAGTGCCCGTCGACTTCTTCATCACCCAAATTTACTAATTACAAACCGGTCGATCAATCCATCCTCGTGTAAACCTCATGGTCGAAGGTAAATTACGTCCGTTAGATAGTATGCTGGCAGTTCATTATGTTCGACATAATGAAGACTGATTGAATACATACATTGTATTTGGGATTGCATTGCTCGGGCAGCGGCGTTCTCGGTGCATGTCCCCGTTGAAGTCGGGAGGGTGTACTGATTGATCTTTGAAATTCACTGGATGTTTAAATGTGTATACGCAAGCTGTTTTACTTTGAAGTACAAGTGGCGAGGACTAGAAGATAAACGAGATTCTAGGTTGCGGTCAAATCATGGCCCGTTTGTGGTTAAAAGGGGTCCTTTTTGTGTTAGAGAAGCAAGTCAATTTCCAAAGGCTATCACAGTAAAGAATTCCTTTCAATGTGACAAATAATAAGTCAATTAAGAGGCTATGAGTCTTGGTGGTTGAATTTTGAACAAAGCGGCGAGTCAGAAACAGTTGCAAGCCACCCAGAGCCAAACAAGACCAAATTGTTGCCTTCCTCCTCCCTCCAACGTCAACGCCGCCTACTCATTTTCTCCAAAACGGAATCTTTTCTTGTCTTTTGTACCCTTATTTCGTCCGATAGGAGAAGAAATACATCTAGGTCCAGCTACCGGCAGTCTCTGCTGTCTGAAAAGACCCCAGTCCGAAAGACCACAGTCCATTTGATCAATAAGCCATGCGCGAGTCCAATTTTGCCTTTCCAGCACAAAACAAGGCATGTGTATGTATAACATCTCAACTCTACGATAGGCGGGGTGCGTGCTTTAGAAGCTGTAATTTATTTCGCATTTTTAGCTAATTTATTGCGATTTATAGCGTTGGATACAACGTCGCCATTGCCACTCTTCAACTCACTCACACATCTTACGTATCTCACCTCGACGTCGCCCAGGATCCGCGAGATCATGACCATGGACGGCGGGCTCGAGCGGCTTGTGCGGATCCTGCACGAGTTTTGCATATGCCCACCGCCCCCCGAGAACCCAGCCATCCTGTACGGGCTAACGCCGCCCAATGCGAGACTGGCGAAGCTGAGCCCGGCATTGAACCCGCATTCGTTCGACAAGCATGCAGCGTACCGCTTCTCGCTGGCGTTCCAGTGCATCGTCAACATCGGCGTCAGAGGGAGCGAGCCGATCAGGAGCCGCGTGGTGCAGGCGGGCACGCTCGAGGTCGTGGGCTGCATCTTGGAGGCGTGGCTGGCTAATAAGGGGTTTGCGGTTGGTCCGAGCTCGAGTGCGACGGGGATCCCACGGGAAACGAGAGAGCAGAGGCAGCAGCGGCGCATTGCACAGATGGAGCACCGCCAGCGGGAGGATGCAGCGCATTTGCAGAGGGCATTGCAGAGGCAGCTCATGGTCGAGCAGATGCAACATCGGACCGCGAATGAGACTCAGCGCCAGCGTGTGCGCCAGGGGCGACCATCTGACGAGCAGGTTCGTCTTATCTCTCAGATTATTACAATGTTCCTATTCACATTTCTTTCAGGATGATTTAATGGACTACTCCCCCGCTGAAGGCTCAATGAGCCATATCCTCCTCCTATCCGAGTCACACTCGCAGCCATCCAACTCAAACAGCGACACCGACGTATCTACAGACAACTCAATGGCAGCAACACCACAAGGTTCAGGCACACCCACTGGATCCGTCGTTATTCCCAGCAGAGATCGCAGTGGCACTATCATCGCCCGGCCCATCTGGGACAATCAGACCGCAGGGCCAGCAACAGCCCCAACAGCAACAGCAACCACAGCACCCCCGGCAACAGCCATGGCGCTCGCAGCAAGCACTACCGTGCGTGGGCGACGCACGCGGCACCGCGAGCTTCCCCCCGAATCCCCATCTGCCTCAACAGACATCTCGCGCGCCGAGACTGAGACAGAAGACGATATCGACGTTGATAATGATGTGGACATGGACATTGACCGCCACCGTATTGACTCCGATGTTGCATCTGCATCTGCATCACCCTCGCCAGAGAGGCGACCACGGGGCGTTGTTGTTCCTGTGCCTCGGCATAACATGGGTCGGCGTGCTGTAGGTATTGTGTCCGATGAACCAAACGCAGGCCCACAGACTCTCCAGGTCGGTGGGCTCGGGCTTGATACCGATGCACATATCATTATCAATGAAGCCGGAGGCGTTGTTGGAGACGGAGGCGTGGGTGTCGGTGTTGAGGTCGGAGTCGAAGATGGGATTGTATCTTTAGAACCAAACGACGATTTCGCGATGGGTGCACCCCCCGGCGCCCCAGGAGCAATTATCGGTGCAGAGGGTGCAACGCCACGGGTGCTTAATCTTAATGCAATGGATGGTGGCGCAGGTGGAAATGCAGGCGAAAGGAGACGGAGAGGAAATACAGTAGATGCGCCTGATGTTACACCCCGCGCGGCCCTTGTCGGTCTACCTATGATGGCTGGGGCGGCAACGATACCTGCTGGGACAACTCGTGCGACCCAGGGTGGTGCCCATGCACACGCACACCATCGTACTGCTACGATCCGCGGTCGCCCTGCACCTACTGCCGCCGAGGCCACAGCAGGAACTGGAACAACTACAGCAGCTACCGGCGCTGGTACAGGAGCAGGAACTACAGCGACTGTTCCAACAGCGGCACAAACAGCCGCTGCAAACCTCGCGGCCGCACTAGGCGGTGTCGGTCTTGGGGGTGGTGTGGGTGGTGGGCAGCGGGCGGGCAGCAGTAGCCACCATCATCGCGATGCAGATTCGGGGCCGTACCGTGACGAGGATGTGCTCCTGAGCCTGCAGCTCCTTGCATACCTTTCGAAATACCCACACGTGCGCCAGGCATTCTACAAGCCCCGTGTGACATTTCATCCCGCGAGCGTCAATCTTCCTGGGGCTAGGTTTGGTGTGGGTGTACCTGCGGGGTCAGGGGCGAGTACGAGGGAGAGGAGGGAGAGGGAGAGGGTTGTTGCGGGTGCGCCTTCGTCTTCATCAGCCTCGGTAACAACAGCTGGTGCGAGCTCAAGTACAAGTACGAGTCCGACAGCGTCTACGTCACAAAACGGCTTTTTCAGAGCCTTCACCAATGCCGCCTCAAGCAATAGCCGAGGCAAAACATCATCTTCCACCCCTTCCACTTCTACGCCCTCCTCTTCCACATCTGCCGCTGCAATGGCCTCCTCCTCCAGCGCTTCCAACGTTAATTCGCAACAAACACCCGTAGTATCTAGTACTGCAGCGAGCACAGGCGCGCCTTCATCTGCGAAGCAGACGAATGTATTTTCACTCGTGGAGAGGTTTACGTTCAAACCGAGTTCGACTGAGACTGACCTGCCAAACCCCCCGCCCAGGCTTCCACCAGAGATCCAGTACTGGGCGGGTGTGATTATGCGGAACGCGTGTAGAAAGGATGATAGCAGGGGTGGAATTCGGCAGTGTGCAAATAGTGAGTGTCGATTTCTTGCCTTTTTACCGTCTTTGCGGCTCTGTTGTGTCCTTGATCTATTTTGCATATTCTTTCTTTTTTGCACATTTTCCATGCTTCTTTTTTCTAAATAAAAATACACATGGTTACTGATTCTTTTAATTTTTTCTAGTGATGTGCGGGAAATGGGAAACCTACCCTCGAGAATTCGCCAAATGCAGACGATGCAGAAAAGCCAAATATTGTGGGAAGGAGTGCCAGAGCACAGCCTGGAGCGAAGGGCACAGGTTCTGGTGCAGTGCGAAGGATGTAGACGAGGACAATCTGGGAGAACATGCACACGCGCATGGGTCATCTGCTACGAGTACGACGGTTGCTCCGACTGCATCACAGAGTGTTGGTGTGGGCGTGGGTAATGATGCTGCAGGCGGAACAGTTAGGATTGCAATTGAACATGGGACTGAGGGGAACGGAAACGTACCTATCATCAATGGGAACACGCCACGGGTAGAACGGCGGCAACGAGAGAGGGAAAGGGAGCGCGAAAGAATTCATGGTACTGGTGGAGATGGCGATGGAACAACGACAACGGCTGCAGTGACACGAGGGTATAGACCTGGGGGTGTATCTGCATCGACGTCGCCGTCTGCACCATACGTCACTCCCACGACATCGACGACGACGGCAGCGATGGGCGTTGCTGGTCCTTCGCGGGTGGCTGCAACCACGAGTCAGCAGACGGTCGGTATGAGTGTTTCGCCGCGCGCAGAGGCGAGCGGTATGGCGCGCGATCGAACAGTGCAGCCGAATGCGCCGCATGTGCGGCCGCGGCCCGTTCCTACAATGCGCCCGCCTCTCACACAGGCGCAATTACAGCAGCAGGCACAGGACCCGACGAACACGAGTTATCTGACGTTCCACATCCAAGGAGCTGGGCCTTCAAACCACCAACATCATGTGCAGGCGCAACCTCAAGATCAGAACGTTCGCAGGCGCGCAGAAACAATCACTGGTGCGACGGCGTCGAGCCACCACCAGCAACATCGTACTGCTGTGGAAGTTGCGCCGAATGTTGTTATTCCGCCACCGCGGTCGTATGTTCACGCTTCAGTATCTCCTACGACGACAGATTGGCCGATGGGAGGATCATCTCCTGCTCCACCAGATGTGTCGATGAGGGCGGATGCGGGGCCGTCAAGGCGGCATCGACTGGTGAACATTGCTAGCCCGCGATCGCCTACAGACGATGGACAGGATGATATGGTCATTGGATAGTACGGCTTAAACACCTCCTTGACAATATTTTCCCGCTTTTTGTTTGTAGCGCCGACGACACAAAGATCCATTTTCCTGTTCGGTAATGCTTCTGTTGCTGCTTGCATTCATCCTTACGCACTATTTTCTATCTCTTTACGACCCTACGACCCACAGACCATTTATAGACATGCTTTCATCAACACCGCATGACATTTGAACGACTTTATCCAATTCCCATCACCACCACAACCTCGCACCACCTTTCCTACCTTTTGGTTTTTTTATATACGCGGGTCTCTATGAACGCATAACTCGTCATGACCCATCGTTACGATACCACTAGCACATCAACACCATATCTACACCAACCTACCGTTATATATCTGTCACATGCGATCCCTCCCTGGCAAAGGTGGCGGCTATACGCTTGCTAGCTATTCTTCCACCTCGACCACCATTCGCCTCCACCATTTACCACGCACCGGCTTCAGAATTTTTTTTCTGAAGATGTCCCAAATTTGTCTGGTTTTATCTATCTGCAATTTCATTCAAACCCCTTTCTATCGCAATTTTTTTCCCTTTTCCATCCCTTTTCTTTGTCTATTTCTGTTGGCGGCTGCCCATGAAAAAGGAAGACCGGAATTGAAATCGAAATCAAAATCGACGCCGAATAGGACAATATTACATCCCCCTTCCTACTCCCATTTTCTTCTCTTGATCGATTTTACTTGGTCGTGGTTAATTTGTTAATTACCCTCATCTCCGCTCCTCTTCCTACCTCCCACTACCTCTCTTTTCTATCATTTCCCGCCTATCTGCCTGCATCCACTTTGTCCCCTCCCTCGATATTGTCAACACATTCCTTTTTCTCCCATACGTCGCTTCATCCATCTGTTTGTCTGTTCAGCGTCCTTCCTATTTGTTACTTTTTTCTACTACTATTTTTTCTGTCGCCTTTTTTCACTGCGTCTCTCTCTCATTTACTCACAGCAACATCGTAGTCCTATAATCTAAACCCTTCATGCCCCATTTGTTAGGTTTGGTTTTTCGCGTGCCATCATGCACTGTGATTTATCGAAAAGAAACGGTTGTAAAACAACGACTAGACGTCTAATGTGGTTTGAAGCATCCAAGATTTTAATCACTGTTCAAGCCTTGTATAACGATGGCTTGTCAGATTTTTTTAAGGTGGATAATACCTGAGTCTTCAAGCTTCAGTGTTCATCTCGCCCGTCGCCGCCAGAGAACGATTTCAACCGATCGAACATGAGCACACGTGTGACGTTCCGGTCTGTTTCCCACACCCCGATTATCTTCTTTTTATCTTATCTTTAAATTTCTTTTCTGTGGACTTCACCTTCGTTCCGTCCACCCGATACACACACTCCTTTAGCTCATTTTCTTCATTCTATGTTCCTACTCCTCCATTTTATTCCCCTTGAAACTGACTTTTACTCCACCTTTATGTGTCTATTGAACAAATATAATGGCTCAGTCAATGTAGAATAGACTGATATTCGTGTATAGTACCTATTGAACAAATATAATGGCTACACGAAGTCAATATACGAAGGGAAACAGTAAATACGATGGTCAACTCACCTCAGTCAATGTAGAATAGACTGAGGGGAGTTGAGACGAAATTGTTCTGGTATATGTGATACGAAAATGGCTGGGCAAATGCCCAAGCCATGCGGACCTACTCGGTGTACGTATTGTCCATGCGTGCACCCGTCTACGTACGGTCTAGACTAAAACTGAGGTCATCACGGAGAAATAAGACAACAAGAAAATATAATCAGTCAAGAAAAGGGCGTGCATTACGAAGGCACGGTTAGAAATTCAACACTCCCCCTCAAACCGTGCTGAGTCCAAGGGCGGTAGCGAAATGTTTGGCCTTCACGCTAGGAAGCGCCTTGGTGAGAATGTCAGCCGTCATGTCATTTGTGGGGCAGTAGATCAACTTGATCGTGCCCTTCTCTATGACGTAGCGGATAAAATGGTAGCGAATATCGATATGTTTTGTGCGTGCATGATAGTGTCCGTCTTGTGCGAGTGCAATGGCCGATTTGCTGTCAGAAAATAAAATGGTTGGACCGTCGAGAGGTCCGAAAAGTTGAGTAATGAGTTCACGAAGCCAAATGGCTTCCTTCGCAGCGTGAGTTTGTGCGACATATTCCGCCTCGGTGGTTGACAGTGTAACGAGCTCTTGTTTCTTCGATGACCAGCTAACGGCTCCCCCGTCAACCATGAAAACATACCCGGAAATTGCACGCCTGTGCTCCTGGGATGCTCCGTCAGCATCAACGAACCCTTCCACTCCTCGCTTCTCGCCGCCGTACGTCAACTGCAATGAGCGAGTGCCCAATAAATAGCGAAAGATTCGCTTCACGGCCTCCCAATGAGCCCAACCTGGGTTCTCGGAGAATTGTGCCACTGTGGACACTGCAAATGCGATATCAGGGCGAGTGCCCATCGCTGCATACATCAGGGATCCAACCACCTCACGGTACGGAATTTGCTGCATCTTGATGATGTCTGCGATCTTCGTGGGGGATTGCGATTTTGAGAGCGTAACTGTGTGATCCATAGGGAAAGACGACGGTTTCAAGTCGTTAAAATTGAATCGCGCAATGATAGAGTCGATGTATGCGTCCTGGGATAGGGAAATGGTGTGGTTGACGAAATCTCGAGTGATCTTGATCCCCAAGAGCCAGTTCACAGCGCCTAAGTCGGTGAGCTTGTAGATACGATTCATTCGCTTCTTGAATTCGTTAATCTGCTTCCTAGAGCTCCCAACAAGCAGGCAATCGTCGACGTGTACCGCAAGGATAATGATATCGGAGCCAATCTTCTTTACGAAGACTCCATGGTCTGCATCCGTTCTTACGAACCCCAAATCAGCGAGAGCTTTACAAAGTGCGTCGTACCAGTTTTTAGCGCCCTGTTTCAAGCCGTATAACGTCTTGTTTAAGCGCCAAACCCAGTCACGACTGTTGCGGACGGCGAACTCGGGTGGTTGTTCAAGAAATACCTTCTCGTTTGGACCCAATTTGCTGTTAAGGTACGCTGAATCAAAGTCAATGATATCTGCAATCCAGTCGTTCCGCGCAGCAAGAGCAAGAAGGAGTCGAAAAGATGCGAAACGAGCAACAGGTGCATACGTCTCATAATAATCTACGCCATGAATTTGAGTAAAACCTTTAGCGACTAGACGTGCCTTGTATTTTTCGATTTCGCCGGCTGCATTCTTCTTGATACGCAAAACCCATCGACATTTGGTGACGTTGGCATCCTTGGGTCGCTGTACAAGCTCGTAAGTGCCGTTTCGCTTCAACGAATCGAGCTCCTCCTTGATTGCGATCTCCCATTTAGGCCAGTCTGCACGCTTTCTTGCCTCCTCAAATGTAGGTGTTAAACCTTCTGCTCCCTCCATAACCGCTGCCATTGCATACTCCGCCGCCTCGACCAATTCCCAAGCATCCTCCTCGCCATCCGCAACTCCACCCGTCTCCGAAGGCTCTGGCGCTTCTTGTATGCCTACAGGCAGTACACCATCGCTGCGTCTTGCGCTGAGCACTCCCACACCACTTCTCAATCGTTCCACATACGAGGAAGCTTTGCGAATGCGTAAGCTTCGTCGTGGACCTTCTGGCTCGGGTTCTTCATTCTGGAATCGATTTTCAGTATGATCCGAAGGACCTCTGGGCTCTGGCTTGTCCTCGTCATCCTCGTCGACTTCCTCGACCTTGGGGCGTTGAGAATCGTTGGAAGCAAGTGGTTTGTCGGGCGGAGTCCACGCGACAAATGGTTTACGCTCCCCCTCGAGTGGTGCAGCCTCGACGAATATTTCTTCATCAAAATTGAACTTAACGTTTCGTTTGACAGTAATTGAATGCTTCTCGGTCCAATATATGCGATGGGCAAAGCTCTCATCGTCAAAACCAACCCAGCGGCCGATTTTCGATCGCGCTGCAAGTTTATTGTTGTCGTCGTCGTAAACTCGCACTCTGCATCCCCAGGGGTGTAAATTTGCAAGGTTTGGCTTCTTGCCATGAAATATTTCGAAGGGGGTCGTGTTTCCAAGACTGCGCGTCCAGGAACAGTTCTTGAGATGCACAGAGTGGCGGGCTGCTTCAGCCCACAAAAAATCGGGCAGTCCGCTCTCATGAAGCATGGCACGGATTTTAGCAATAATGGTGCGGTTTAGGCGCTCCGAAACGCCATTATACTCGGGTGTATCGTGGGTTGTGAGGTGCCGTTCGGTTCCAGCGAGTGCAAGATGGGCAGTAAACGCATCGTTGAGGTATTCGCCTCCACGATCCGTACGAAGCGATTTGATTTGGATATCCTTTTGCGTTTTCAGCCATGCCTCGTATGACCGATACGCATCGAACGCCTCGCTCTTTTTGCGCAAAAAATAGAGCTGAGAATAGCGGCTGTAATCGTCCGTGAAGCTAATGTAGTACTTCTTGCGATTAATCGTTTTGACTGGCGCTGGACCCCACAGATCCGAATGAATCTCGTCGCCAACAGCCTTGGTGCGTTCTCGTTCGCGTTCGCGTCGGATAGCTCTACGCTCGCCTTTCGCCCACTCGCAGGACTCGCAAATTGTTGAGACACTTTCTGGGTCTAATAGAACACCAGTGACGAGTCCCTTATCCACCAAACGCTTCGCTCGCTCGTGCGAAACATGTCCCAGTCGACGATGAAGTTCATCAAGTGAGATTACCTCCTCCACCTTCGCGGCGGTCGCGGTCTCAACCTCTGGCTCAACTGAGCATGGCGTAAAGACCCGATACAGTCCTCCCTTTACAGACACCCTTCCAATCGGTCGACGATGGCGATCGTAAATCTTGCAAAATTCACCGTGAAAAATCAAGGTTGATCCGGCAAGAGCAATACGACTGATGGATACGAGAGTGACGCGCATCGACGGCGCATAGAGGACGTCCTTCAAGAGGACCCGAGACTCTTGCTCACCATTGGGAATAGTGATCCAAATGTCTCCCTTGCCAGTCGCCGTGAAAGTTCGGTTATCAGCGGCGGAAATGGGCTTCTCTGGAGTATCGACGAAGTTGATAAAACGGTGTCGAAGACCAGACATGTGTCGGGTAGCTCCCGAATCATAAAGCTCCACATCTATTGGAGTGGTCAGCTCCTCATGTGTCTTGCTTGTAAACGCTGCGTCTTCCTGAAGAGCGTTCGCTTGGACAAAGATAGGATTCAACGATGGCGGGGGAATAATAAACTCGTCGTCATCAGACTCAGAGCTCAAGTCATCATCCGAAAAATTGTCGTCGGAGTCAGATACTGAGTCAAGCGTGGGGATATCACCGTCAGAGTCGTCAGACGATTCAGAAACGCTTTGGAGACCTGGCATTTCGTCGCTGCTATCGTCCAATACGGTAGACGCTTTGGTGTCGCTTACGGGAACAGCTTCATTGAATAATTCCTGAATAAAATCGGAATCGAAGTCGTTGAAGGAGGAGGGTGTGTCTGAGGTCTCGGAATACGAATCGTCATCAAAAGCATTCGCCATCCAAGCCTCATCCGAGTCAGAATCAGCATTGGCAGCTCCAGCCGTGTGTTTAGCGCTCGAAGAAGCGCCCGTCAATGAATTGTCCTTGCCCTTGCTCTCCCCATTCTCCTTCGCTTTCCCCTTCCCCTTGCCTTTCCCCTTGCCCTTTCCAGGGCGTTGACCTTCTCTGCCGCCTCCCTTCGCCCAGCACTCCGATTTATAGTGACCGCGCTTCTTGCAATTGAAGCATTCGACGTTGTCCCGACGCGAGCCTCCTTTTTGACCTCTCTCTGAGTCGTTGGAGTAAAAGGCAACGTTCTCGCTGTCCTTCTTGCCGCTACTGCCCTTCGCACGAAGGAGCCGGCGCTCGTACTCGTCGGTGACGCTTAAAATAAAGTTTTCGGGTGATGGCGGTGGTGGGGGGTCTTCCGTATTCGCATACTGCGCAGCAATAACTGTTGTGTATGATGCATCGATGACAGAGACAAAAGAGTCGTAGGAAGCGGGTAGGGAGCCCATGAGGATAGTGTAGAATTCGAGGTCATCGAGGGGATAGCCCATGGACGAGAGATCTTCGCGCATGAGGCGCATCTTCGCAAAATGCGCTCGCACGTCGCCCTTATCTCCACACCGCTCCTCTTGCAATCGTCGACGAAGGTCAATTGAAACCATGCGAGATTTGTTCTGGAAATTCGCTCCCAACGCCGCCCACATCATCTCTGCAGTAGGTAGCATGCGAATCTTCAAGAAGAGGCTGTCCGGGATCGTGCCAGCGATCTGCTGCTTCACCACGGCCTCCTCCTGCTTCCACACCTTCAACTTCTTGTAGTACTCCTCAAGCGCAGCTGTTTGTTCCACTGTCGGGGCCGGCGGTGGCTGGGTCGTTGCAGGAGTGGTAGACGAGCCTGTGGCAGCGGGAGCCGGTGCAGAGGACGAGGAGAACGATGGAGCAACTGGCATAGGTGCTGTGCCGTCGATGTGATCTCCCAGTCCGCGTGCATCGATGGAAATCAAGAAACGGTCTCGATAGACCACCCAATTAGCGCCCGTGGCCTCGAGCTTGGGAATGCGCAAGAAATCATCGCCTAGCTTCGTTGTAGAGAGCATTGTGAAGTTGGTGTGAAGGGAAATGAGTCTACTCGTTGATTATGTCAGGGCAACACTATAATTAGTGTGACAAGGCCACCAACAAAGATCAAGCAAGGAAGAGAGAGAGAGAGCAGAGGGAGAGTAAGAGAGCAAAGAGAGAATAAGAGAATAAGAGAGACTCAATGATTCTAAGAGATCACACCAATGATAGTGGATATCCTAAGAGATTGAAGCTGAAGCTACAGCTACCTACAAGTCCAGTATTTATACTCTACAGCTATTCTAGAATATTCCCTACATTACATCATAAAGGAAGGTTAAAGAATAAAAGTGACATCATATAGAAAAAGGATGAGTAAGACTAGGAATCATATAGAATTTACTAGAAAGAAGTGGAGCAAAAAGGCTGTGATGAAAGAAATAAACTATCTAATCAGATAATTGATAAGATAATGAAAGGATAAGATAATTCTGTGAAGATAAAGAGGGAAACTGGAGAAACCCTGACATCACCCCCTCTCTAAGGCACATTTTCCACAATGTGCACATGGATGGGTTAGTTTAGAGGGTTTAAGAAGAGGAGGAGGTTCAGTAAAGTTAATAATAGGAGTGAAAGAAAGTCTATCAAAGGTCACAGCAGAAATCCTTCTAGGTGCTGAAGGATGTTTGGCATGGAAGTCCTTGATAGCCTTAGAAGCATTTTTCAAATGCTCTGCAGGCTCCCAAGTGCATTCTTCATTAGGATAGTTCTTCCACTTGACCAAATATTGAAGTTTGTTTCTAAAAAGTCTGCTGTCCTTGATAAATTCAACTTCCCACTCAGGATTTTCTCCTTGAATGACAGGTGGTGGTCTAGAAGGAGGCTTTCTTCCTACAATATCTGGGTGATAAGGTAGAAGTTTAACCACATTGAACACTGGATGGATTTTCATGGTAGATGGCAGCTTAAGCTCATAGGCATTAGGGCTAATAACTTTGGTAATTTTGTAAGGCCCATATCTTTTATCATCCAATTTCTTGGAGGGCCTATCAGTTTTGAGGTCTTTGCCATCCAACCATACCAAATCCCCAACTTTGTACTGAGTTGGAGTACCTCTGTGTCTATTATAGAATTTAGCCATATCATCAGCAGCTTTTCTAAGTGCAGACTCTGCTTCTTTCCTGGCTTCTTCCATATTTTTCACAAAGGTATCCACAGTGTCCATTTTACTATCTCTAAGGGGTTCAGTGCCCATTCTGGGATGTCTGCCATTATTGAGCATGAATGGTGTCTGCCTGGTTGAAGCCTGAACTCTATTGTTATAAGAGAATTCAGCTAGAGCTAACCATTCAACCCAATCATCTTGTCTATGGTTTATAAAGAGTCTAAGATACTGCTCAATTTCTTGGTTAACTCTTTCAGTCTGACCATCAGTTTGGGGATGGTAGGCTGTAGATGAGGCTGTCTGGATACCAAGTATTGAGTTGAGTTCTTTCATAAACCTTGAGACAAACTGTGGACCTCTATCACATAGAATTTTAATGGGTAAGCCATGGTGTTTCCAGACATAATCTCTGTATAGTCTGGCTGTCCCTTCAGAAGTAACTTCATCTGTAGTAGGGATAATGTGGATCATTTTACTAAGTCTATCCACAACCACCATAATGGCATTATACCCTTGACATTCTGGTAACCCCATAATAAAGTCCACAGAGATGCATTGCCAGACATCAGAGGGAATCTCAGTAGGAATTAAAAGGCCAAGAGGTTTGGCTGGAAAGGTTTTGGTTCTGTTGCATCTATCACAACCTCTGGTATAGGCTGCAATAAAATGTGACATTCCTGGCCACCAATAATTCCTAGAGACTAGCTCAATTGTCTTCCATTTTCCTGGATGTCCAGCAATGAAGGCATCATGGTGCAGTTCCACAATCTTTCTTCTAAGATCTTTGTCCTTGGGAACATACACCTTCCCCCTGTAGAGAATAAGGCCTTGTTCTTCTGACCATTCCTGTCCTTCAATCTTCTTGGTAGAAGATTTCTTGAGCTCCTGAACTGCCTTGACCACCTTTTCATCCATCTCCTTAGCTTCTCTAATCTTCTTAAGAAGATCATTTTCTGCACTAGTAATGGTAGCATGACCCTGCTTGAGAGCCTGGATTTTAAAGTAGGAAGGTTTGAGGAGAACTACATTTTGGTTATCATTCTCTCCCTTTTTATGATCTGGTCTCCTAGACAAAGCATCTGGCTTAAGAGATCTTTTACCAGGCCTATGATGAAGAGTAAAATCAAATCTGGACAGGAAGAGTGACCATCTGGCTTGCCTTCTGCTGAGCTTTTGGGCAACCATAAAGTACTCTAAGTTTTTGTGGTCTGTCCAAATCTCAAAGGAATGTTGGGTTCCTTCAAGATAATGTCTCCATTCATCTAGTGCTCTGATAATAGCCAGCATCTCTTTGTCATGGATCTCATAATTCCTTTCTACTTCAGATAGACTCTTAGACATAAAGGCTACAGGATGCCATTTCCCATCTGATCCTTCCTGAGATAAAACAGCCCCAGTAGCATAATCTGAACTGTCTGCTTCAACTTTATATGGCTTGTTATCATCAGGGAAAATCAAGACAGGTGAAGAAGTGACTTTCTTCTTTAACTGGTCAAAGGCTTCCTGCTGTCTAAGACTCCATCTCCAGACTGTTCCTTTCTTTGTCAATTCATGAAGGGGCTTAGCAATGTCTGCAAAATCCTTTATGAACCTTCTATAAAAATTAACAAATCCCAAGAATGATTGGACATCCTTGACATTTTCAGGTTCAGGCCATTTAGAAACTCCCTCTACCTTGACAGGATCCATCTCAATCCTGCCTTGTGAAATGATTAGTCCAAGATATTCAATCTTTTCCTTTTCAAATTCACATTTCTCTGCTTTAAGGTAGAGTTTGTTCTGTTCTAGGATTTGCAGAACTTGCTTGACTACCTCTCTATGATGATCAAGAGTCTCAGTGAAAATTAAAATGTCATCCATGTAGACAATGACAACATTTCCATCAATGAGCTCAATAAAGATATCATTCATCATAGTTTGAAAGGTAGCAGGACTATTGGTTAAACCAAAGAACATGACCAATGGTTCAAACAGCCCTCTATTGGTTCTAAAGGCTGCTTTCCATTCATCTCCCTTTTTGATTCTGACATTGTTAAATCCCCACCTAACATCAAGTTTGGTGAAGTATTTGGCTTTGCTGAGTTTGGTGATAATGTCAGAAATCAATGGAAGGGGGTAGGAGTTCTTGATGGTCATTTCATTCAGTTTCCTATAGTCCTGGACAAGCCTAAGAGATCCATCCTTCTTCTTGACAAAGAATACAGGGGAGGCCATAGGTGACTTGGAGGGTCTAATCCTGCCAGACTTCAGATTTTCCTCTAAAAAGGCATCAAGTTCCTTTTGTTCATTGGGAGAGAGAGAATAAATCTTGGATCTATAAGGTTCAGAACCAGGTTTCAGCTCAATAGCATGATCCCAAGGCTTCCTGTCTGGTAGCCTATCAAAAGATTCCTTTGAAAAAACACCTTTAAACTGGTGATAGTGCTTAGGGACAGTTTCTTCAAAGGTTTTCTTAGGAGAATCAGCTTGCTGATGAGACTCTTCTGCTAATCTTTGAGACATAGTAGAAGTAGCATTAATAGACTGCTTCTGAGGATGAAGGTATGAGATGAAAATTCTGTCCTCAGGCTCAATCTCAGAATCAGAAGAATCTTCAATAGAATCATCTTCTTCTTCATCAAATTGAGGGAGTTTCCTCCTTTTGACTGCAGCTATTCTCTGCCTCTTTCTTCTGGCTCTTTTGGCTTCCATTTGGCAGTCAGAGGGACATCTAATAAACTGAACATCCCCTGTCTTCCAATCAACATCTGGATTATGGTGCCAAAGCCAAGTATGTCCAATGATAGCAGATTTGTCTCCCAAGTCACAAACAGCAAAGGTGGCCCTTTCTGTATGGTTCTTGTGTACCATAATTAAGTCTACTTCCTCATGGATAGAGCCACTCTTGTTGAGAGTACCATCAACATTATAGACTGGAATGGCTCTAGGAAGTTTCCTTGTGTTGAGATTATGATACTTCACAAAACCAGAATGCAGAAAGAGGCCAGTAGCTCCAGAATCAAGCAAAGCATCAACAGATAACCTTTTCTCTGTGTCCATTGTCTTTAAGATGACAGACAAATGGGTAGAGGTTTTAGGATTATGGTTGAGGATGTAGATCTTTTCAGGGAAGGTAGAAAGAGAGGAAGAAGAAGACATGATTTCTGCACCAGAATCTGAAGACTGAGGATCAAGTCTGTCAATTTCATTTTCTAGTACATTAAATCTATTCCATTGGGACATGTCTTTCACCAATGGTGCTTCTAAAAATTTTTCTTTTCCTCATCTTTCTGCTCCTTGCCTTCCAAGATTAATTTCCCAAAGTAGTCAGCCAGTTCTTCATGGGTCATAGCATTGATGTTAACTGATGATCTGCAGTTTACAGCCTTATGACCAGGCTTTCTGCACTTGAAGCAAACAATTGGCCTAACTGACTTCCATCCAGAGTCAACCTCCATGGGAACTACATCTGGTTGCTTTGCCTGAGCACCAAAGGTCCTTAAGCTGCTGTTGGAAAAGACTGGAGGATTTGGAGTAGGCTTAGGAACAGCCTTGGGAGTTGGGGCTTTAAGAAAGGGAGAAGATGAGGAGGAGGAAAGAGACTTGGTAAAGGCCTCACTCTGTCTCCACTGCCTATCTAGCCTAGTACTCCATTTAATCCATCCATCCAAGGTTTTGGGCATATCAGGAACATAGTAGACTGCATTCCTGAGATTTTCATTGAGCCCAGCCTTGAATTGGTCTACCAAAGCAGCATCATTATACCCAGTATCTGAGATCAGAGCCCTGAAGCTAGCAACATACTCATCAGCAGTCTGTCTGCCTTGCTTGAGCATGTGCATTTTATGCTTAGCTGTATTGGAGGGGTCTGGATCTGCAAACACTTCCCTAAATTCATAAACAAAGTCAGCCCAAAGACCTTCTTGGGACTGAGCATTGTCTATTACTTTAGTCTTCTCATATGCCCACTTCCCAGCAGTACCTCCTTTCATATGAGATAGAGCACAAATAACTTTCTGAAAGTCATCTGTAATCCCTTTTCCATAGAAATATAATTTGAGCTGACTGAGGAAGTTTTCTGCCTTCTCCATAGAACCATCAAATGGATCTGGAGGTGAGACTTTAATGACAGAGTGTAAACAGGAAGGGGCAACATGAGGGGTAGGGAAAGAGTGAATATTTAGAGCAGCAGGTGGTGGTGGTGGTGGTGATGATGATGGTGACTGACTGACTGGTTGCTGAGGGTGTGGTGGAGTGGATGATGACTGCTGCTGCTGTCTAAGAAAATTCAACTCTTGGGTAAGGAGCTGGACCTGATGCATGAGCTCTTCCACAGAAGGAGTGGTGGGAGGCAATTGGGAGGGGTCCATGTCCATGGGTAGGGGTAGGTAGGCTCTCTGATGTGTGTGTGGGAGAAGCTATCTACTAAAAGTGCCCTTGAAACTATACTAAGTATTCTAAAAAAAATATCTATCTACTGGATACCCAGTTGTCACACCACTCAGGGCTCTAAACCTAGGATCACAGGGTTACTGGATATTTCCTAGACCACCAAAAACAGAACACTAGTAGGACTGTGTCTGCCCCAACAGTTGGTATCCCTATCTACTAAGTTCACACACAGCACACAACAGAGAGTAGGAAAGATGATGAGCCAAAGGTTGAAGATTGGTGGAGATGTAGAGGTTGGTAAGAAGATTGGTGAAGAGGTTGATGAAGAGGTTGGTGGGTTGAAAGTGGGGGAAGAAGGTTGAGGTGATGATGTTGAAGAGGTTGAAGAGGTTGAAGAGTTTGGTGTTGAAAGAGAGATGGTGGAGTTGTCTTGAGAGAGCTTCAATCTTCTGTCAGGGCAACACTATAATTAGTGTGACAAGGCCACCAACAAAGATCAAGCAAGGAAGAGAGAGAGAGAGCAGAGGGAGAGTAAGAGAGCAAAGAGAGAATAAGAGAATAAGAGAGACTCAATGATTCTAAGAGATCACACCAATGATAGTGGATATCCTAAGAGATTGAAGCTGAAGCTACAGCTACCTACAAGTCCAGTATTTATACTCTACAGCTATTCTAGAATATTCCCTACATTACATCATAAAGGAAGGTTAAAGAATAAAAGTGACATCATATAGAAAAAGGATGAGTAAGACTAGGAATCATATAGAATTTACTAGAAAGAAGTGGAGCAAAAAGGCTGTGATGAAAGAAATAAACTATCTAATCAGATAATTGATAAGATAATGAAAGGATAAGATAATTCTGTGAAGATAAAGAGGGAAACTGGAGAAACCCTGACAGATTATAGGCTGAGGTTGGGGCCCATAACCTATTGAACAAATATAATGGCTCAGTCAATGTAGAATAGACTGATATTCGTGTATAGTACCTATTGAACAAATATAATGGCTACACGAAGTCAATATACGAAGGGAAACAGTAAATACGATGGTCAACTCACCTCAGTCAATGTAGAATAGACTGAGGGGAGTTGAGACGAAATTGTTCTGGTATATGTGATACGAAAATGGCTGGGCAAATGCCCAAGCCATGCGGACCTACTCGGTGTACGTATTGTCCATGCGTGCACCTGTCTACGTACGGTCTAGACTAAAACTGAGGTCATCACGGAGAAATAAGACAACAAGAAAATATAATCAGTCAAGAAAAGGGCGTGCATTACGAAGGCACGGTTAGAAATTCAACAGTGTCTTCCAATTAACCCTCTTTTATCTTTTGCTTTGTCTACTTCTTTTGGATACCTTATTCTTTACAGTATAAATACAGCTATGTAGTAGCTAGAAAACAAGCATCGAATACAGAGTCTTTTAACCTGTCTATTCGACCCAAGGGGCCCTCCCCGGAGCTTACCGAGAAATCAACCCTACCCTTGAGGTCAAGGGAGTGGCTGTGTTCAAGCTGGTATGGCAGAGCCTGGCAAGTCACAAGCAAAATTGCCATTGTACATAATTGTATTGTGGTTCTTGTAGACCTATGTGAAGATGTTGTGAGGCGACAAAGCACGCACTTTCTGTCGTCAATATTTGAAGTATAATTATTATCCAATTGCTCATTGGATTGTTGCTCAACACAGCCACTCCCTTGACCTCAAGGGTAGGGTTGATTTCTCGGTAAGCTCCGGGGAGGGCCCCTTGATTCGACCTCTACACAGCCGGACACTGGGCGAGGTCACGATCAAGTTACCGTGACTTCGGTCTACCGCAAGTTAGATTGCGTCAGTCACAAAAAAGAGCCGCACATGTCATTTGCAAAAATATTAATCTAAGTTTAACACATGATGATATGAGCTCAACTGATATGCACATGAGTTAAACCTATGTTGCTATACGTCAGACTCATAATTTTTTGTTCTATAGTTCCTTATCTGGAAGCAGAAATTTGGGGACTGCTCCCTCGTACCCAGCCCTGCTGCAGGGTTCAGTGACTCATATCCTCTCATAACCCTCCAATTTTTGTAGCATAGAAAGTTGTGTAGGATTAAAACATATGTTGTACATAATACATGGAGATATGGATAGTATAATACATGCACGCAGGACATACCAATGATGAGCAAACCCAACCAACCAGCATCCACCACTCCCTCGATGGCCCACCCAAACCAACCAGCACGGACAGAGATAAATTCTCTGTATTGAAGCAGGGTCAGTGGTGTATAACGGACTATAAACGAGACGCACCTATTATCCAAATACTAAAACTCTGATCCAAACATCTTCAAATTGAAAGCATGACCTGCCGCAGACAAATTGTAGACATTAGAAAGTATCAAAAAAATACAAACAGTCACATACCTTCTAATAAACATGACAGCTTTCAGCGAGCATTGAGAGATGAGGAACAAGACAGTGGTAGAAGCAAAAAGACCACATGTTGGTCATATAAATTGTAACTAATTACCCGTGCTGCTCAACGCACTTCCACACAACGGGAGGTCAGATCAATCTGACACAAGGGCACATACACCACCATGGTGCACAATAAAAAGTCATCCCATCAGAGGGACATAGGCTGCTGGAGAGACCTGAAAAGCGGTGGTGACTTGGAATGAGGAGACGGCGGTAGTGGTGGTTGACAACAGAGCTGTTGCAATAATTTCCGATCCTTGGCAAGAGGACGGATGGCATCATCCTTACTTTTCCGGTCTGGTATTTCGCGGTCAGATGGCATGTCTATAAACGCGGTCGTGCAGTGTCGAGAAACTTGGGTTTGACGCAGTCGGGTGAGAACCTAGAGTTCGACGAGGTTTGGAAGCTGTGTCTGACTCATTTTACATTGACTTGGATATTTCCACAGAATTTGATTAGATTCTAGCTATGATTTTCAAATGCGAGATATTTTGCATCCAACCACTGCAGGCTCCAATACATGTTTGATGTCAAACATCAACAATCAAACAGATATTATGTAGGATATAGATGTTTGATGTCACGCACATCGGCAAAAGTGACCAGACCCCCAAATGCCTTTGATGCCTTTTACGGTAGGTCAATGTTTCATGTGACATGATAATTTCCCACGAAACATTTGAACAAAATTTGGAGGCGCAGCAAACATTTGGAGGGCATTTTGACACTCTACAAACATTTGTGAACCTCAAAATTTATTAACAATGATTTTGTATACTTAAAGTAAATTTTTAATCATTTATCTGCCATAAAACATTACGAAAAACATTGAACAACAATAGAAACAAAGCACAAAAGCTTGAATTCAAATTTACATGCATCCAAATGTTTACATGGATTGAAATACATGCCAAATGATTACAGGGATTGCAATTCACACAAAACAATTTTGCAAGGAGAAATTTTACTGGCCATAGCATTATTACATAACGTCAAGTCGAGTCAATTTCAGCAAAACCATGCCAGTCCATGTACAAATTAAATCGGAGATTGAACCTCAGTTTTCTGTATAATAACTTGAGATATATTCATGACACGGCCCCCAGTCCCTTTCTTTCCACTTTTATTTCCACCGCTCTGATGACTGCACTTGCTAGTGCAAAACATGCTTGCACACAGAGCAGAGCTTGAAGGTAAAGCACTGCTTTCTTGTCTCATTGGGCAACTCCAACTAACCAAGTTCTATTTCCTTTACCAATACCTTGAATGACAATACAGCCATTTTTGTTAACTTAAATGTGAGTATATGCGCATATATGTGCATTTGACACACATATATTTCATATTTTGCTTACTATGACTCAATCATTCTAGCTCTTCTTTAATCAAATTATGTGAGTTACGGTAACCTTGTCACATGCTTGCCCGTTGGCTGTGTAGTCACAAATCATATCGTTTCTGTATAGCCTCTGTTGTATTATAATTCTATTCAATGAAATTTCTCATTTGATTACTATTTATATTGTGTGATTGCCTGAAGTGGCTGCTAGGAATAAAATATGAGCATCATTGCACGAACCAATTAAAATTTTGGGTCTCTCAAATGTTGTCCAAATGTTTTCGGGACTCTCAAAGGTTACCCAAATGATTGGGTTATATTTAGAGCTACCTAAAACATTTGGTTTAAATCAAGGATTCGAAGTCTTTTAGACTTCCGAGTCTCTAATTAGTCAATATAAAAGGCCATTTGGGCCTTGGGGCCTTTGGACGCCTCCAAATGCCTTGGCAAGGCATTTGGGGATCTTGTCCTTTTTGCCAATGCACATATTGTGTTTGACAACAAACATGCTTCAAACATAAATTGTGTTTGAACTCTGTGTGACATCAAACACCAAATATGTTTGAGCACTGTTTGTTAAAAAATATTAGCCTGACATAATTCCTGTTTGAATAGCTGTATAATAAGGTTCTGTAAGAGATCAACCATAAAATCCATATCTTATCTAACATGAATATCAAAAATATTTTATGTAAGCATTCAACCAGAATATTTGTCCGAAATCAAACAGATTGCCAAACAGATATGTATGAACCAATCAGATTCAAGAAAAAATGGATGTTTGATATTGATAATTGTTTGATTTTGGACAAATATTCTGGTTGAATGCTTACATAAAATATTTTTGATATTCATGTTAGATAAGATATGGATTTTATGGTTGATCTCTTACAGAACCTTATCATACAGCTATTCAAACAGGAATTATGTCAGGCTAATATTTTTTAACAAACAGTGCTCAAACATATTTGGTGTTTGATGTCACACAGAATTCAAACACAATTTATGTTTGAAGCATGTTTGTTGTCAAACACAATATGTGCGTGACATCAAACATATATTAGAGCCCGCAGTGAACCGGAGTCAGACGCAAATTGAAACCCAGTTCTGACTGCAGTTTTACAAACTCCGTCCTGCCGCAAGCTTAGGTCCGGACGTGTAAGCTTCCTTTCAAAACCTTGTCCGTGTGCCGCTACGGAACTGCTGTTACTCTCCGAGTCACAGTAGTCACTGGCGTCACAACACGTGACATGGGTTATATAATCATTATATCCTCTGCTCACCGCCGTGTACACGGGGGGCAAAGTCCAGCACGGTAGAATTTCAACCGTGCCCGTTGCGGTTGAGATTCGAGTGAACAAAGGCGGGCCAGATTTCAGTTGGAGATTTAAATATTTAATCAGCGTAAGACTTGTTATTCTCAACATGACTTCACCTCATATTTTGCTGTTCAAAAGAGTCATGGTGAATATTATGCAAAACTCCAAAGATTAACAGATAAATAGGGAGCTAATACATATACTTAACACTGCTGGCACTGATACATATTTGATAGAACATCAGCAAAAGTGCTCGGATCCCCAAATGCCTTGACAAGGCATTTGGAGGCGTCCAAAGGCCCCAATGCCCGAAAGGCATTGTGCGGTTCGTAACGAGAGACTCCGAAGACTGAAAGGCTTCGAATTATTTATTCCAAGCAAATGATTTAGGTAGTCCTAAATATAGCCAAATCATTTGGTTAAAATTTGAGAGTGTCCGTAACATTTAGGAAACATTTGGGAGTCCCAAAAACATTTGGCAAACATTTGCCAGTGTTTAAATGTTTTACACAGTTCACATGGTTCATTATTTAGTGGATCCCTCAGATTATCATAGCAAGTAAAAAGAACTTGTTGCATTAAGAAAACTTATACTACAACATGACTCCAAAAGGTACAGAGAAGCGAGAAAGTGGTTAAATAACAAAATGATGCTGAGACAATGTCATCAATAGATGGTACCCATGAATTATAGGAGCTACTTTGGTTGCATGATGTAAGCAAGGTGTGTGTGCAGAAGTGCGCATATACTCACCTAAAAGTTTGGGAACTAGTGAATGATTATATACCAAGCCGGATATCCAGTAGATCTAAGGCAGAAGGAGAACGGTCTACGGAAAGGCAGATACATGGTCAGTTGAGGATGATCTAATCAGAAAGGAAGTGGCAGAATTACCTGTGAGTTAGATTCAGCTATGATATACGAAGACTTAGAGTTGAAAAGTCCAAGCCCAAGTCCCACCAAGCGTCGCCGGAGTAGTGAACATGAGAGTATGTGGAAAGAAAGAAACGGGGGTTGAAAGAGATTATTATGCACAAACAAACAAATATTTGATCTCCGATTCACTCCGATTCACGCTGATCGCATTGTGACTTCGTTGACAGTCGAGAAATTGTACAGACCGGGTGACCAACTGTACAGAATTCTAATTAGAACTAATGTGGCTGTATAGCCAGTAAATTTTGGTGTGGATGAATTATTTCATCAGCATTTGAAAGTCCTGTAAACATTTCTCATAACCGAAGTGTAAAACCAAATGTTTTGTGACCTCTTTTAATTTTGTTAAATGATTCCTTCAAGGTTGCACAGTGTACAAATTTTTTTTGTAAATTGTAGTTACTAGAAATTATTTGGTGCTTGTTTTGTGCTTCAAAAATGTTGGTGGGGCCTCCAAATGACCACCAAATGATTTGAGTGTTCCCAAATGTTGCCCAAATGTTTTGCGTGACATTACTGTATCACGTAAAACATTGGCATGCCTTATAAGGCTCCCAAGGCATTTGGGGGTCTGGTCACTTTTGCTGATGAAAAATATGTATCGGTAATTATGTTTCCTGTTGGTTTTTGATGTATTTTTCTCGTATATAGAGTCCGGGGTTACCCAATTAGGGAAGCCCAAAGCCTATATTCCAATAAAATACATCAAAAAAATGTAGGAAACATAATTACTGGGTCTTATTTTCTTTGAAAATATGTATGAGCGCCAGTGGTGTAAGTTTGTCTTATGCTTCCTATTAGTATGTAGATACCTTAATTTGGAGGCCTATTCAGCAATAACTACCTTAACTACACATACTGCTCTGCAACAACTATCTGTGAGCCGAAAGCTTGATCATATCCTGTGAAACTATATGGTATTAGTTAGGCAGCTTGTGTCATAGTTTAAATGTATTTTGAACTTTATTATGCTTTGAATTGGCACCGACAATTATGCTGAAGAATATGATAAAATAAAATCAATTGAGGATCAATTGCTCTAGCAGTATTTTTGGCAGTAAAATAATTATATAGAGTGTCTTTAGAATATTCTCAAGGTGTACTACAGTTGGAATTGAGGTTACTGAGATACATCCACTCCTAATTACTTTTAAATGCAGAAGCAATAATATGCCACTGCTAATTGGAACACTATCACCAATCCATTGGCACTGTGGGCTTTAAAACTCAAATCAAACTCTTAGAGCATATTTATACTAAAATTTACATCAATAACATTAAGGTGTACATTGTTGCTACATCTAGAAAATATAATACACACAATTTCGTTGGCAAAGTGTGCTTGTGGAATGACATCAGCTTGATTACGTGGTCCCAAAATCTCAACCGTGACGGGCACGGTTGAATTTTGACCGTGCTGGACTTTGCCTCCCGTGACGTATGCTGCAAGCTTTTGAATCTTACTCAACTTTTGAAATGATGTGAATCTCTGTGGTTGCAAAGATGTTTTTCTGGACCTTTCTAGTCTGTCACACTGCTTAGCTATTACAAGGTGTTGTGGTCTGCTGTTGGGCTTGTATCTGGCGTAAATGGTCGATAAATGGTGCGCCTTGTTCTTGAATAGGACCCGACCCTTTGTACTTATTTCTTCTTTTCGGTGAAGGACCTTCAGTGACTGTTGCTATAACAGCCATAATGTTCAATGCCTATTCCTTTAAAATGTGATAAATCGCAAAAAATTGCACCATCGGTGCCCCCGTGCAAGGCTAGAGGATGCAGGTTGTTCGTGGCAATGACGGCGACGCGGTCATGTCCACTATTATGAGTAAGTCCGTAGATGTGTTAATATTTCAATGTTAACTTGGCTTGCAGATATATCTTCCATCGCTACTGCGACAGTGCTGCAGTCAATGCACACAGTTGGTAAGCTTTCTTGACCACAACTTTTGTAAAGATTCTGAATTTAGGCGGTCAGGGCGCACAATTTCTCTCATGTTAATTGGAAAGAAAACGGGTATCGACGACCTCCCTGATGAACTGATCCGGGAGATCATGTTTACCATAATGGAGCCCTCGACGCGATCAGAGAAAGTGGATGACAAACTGTCAATAATCAGTCCCATCGTCTCTGAAAACAACCCCATTACACCCTTCCCGCTGACAAGAGTGTGCCGTCGGTGGAGGCGTATCGCATGTACCACAAAATCTCTATGGAAGTCCATTGCCATTATTGAACCATCCTTCAAACATGTCCATCGTGTCAAATTGTGGCTTACCTATGGAGACGGATACAAGCTCGACATCATGCTTCGCCAATCATACTCTGTGGGAGACGAAGAACGTCGCGCGACTGCCGAAATTCTCGCTATGCTCGTCCAACGCGTCCAGAAGTGGTCCAATGTTGAATTTCACTTTACCGAGAACGAACTCCCTTCGTTGATCGCTCATCACATACACATGATCCGCCACCCTAATCCTTCTATGTTGCAGACAGCTATTTTCTCCCACCAATCTCGACATATGGACATAAGAGAACGGGCCAGGGACGTGTGGGGGTCGCTCCAGGAGACCACATTGAAGCATCTTAAATGGATATCCCCTGCACCCGCCATGGCATTCTCAAGCGCCAACATTCAGACACTCAACACATCTTGTTTCACCTTTCAAGTTTTACTCGATACCTTAAGATTGTGTCCCAACCTTTCCTCAATTGATGTTGAATTGCTGAACGTACCCCCGATGGATGCCGACCATCTAGAATATCGTGTGGAGTATCCCAACCTTCGCAGCGTTGCCATGAAAGGCCACAAGACGGACATTGCCACCTTCCTGCGCCTACATTGCCTCCCGTCGCTTACTAGCCTCGAACTTGACCCGATTGATGTCACCTCCTTTATACATCTGCGGGGGCTTATCTTGCGATCCGAGTGTACTCTACGGCAGCTGGCGCTTGAGGTGCGAAATGTTCAGGCCTTAGATGTCGCTGGATGGCTCGAACAAGACTTCTTTCAAGAACTAGAGACGCTCTCTATATCTGGCGCCGAGATCAACGACCACGTCCTATTTATGCTCACCTGTCCACCACTGCGGGGGAACCGGCCGACGTATTTTGAAAAGCTCAAGTTTCTGTTTTTGGGCCAGTTGATGTCTAATGTCGATGACGGCACTTTTCTTCGAATGTTGGGCTCGCGATCAAGGTGCACCGCCCAAGACCGAGTTGGAGAAGGCTGCCACGAATATGAAGTTATGATCAACTCATGTGCTGAAAGTGGGCTTTGTATTGATTTTGCTTGATTTCCTTTCTTTGTATTTTTATCTGTTTTCCTTGCTTTCTTGTCTGTTTTCTTGTGATTGAGCTAGTACAAAAAAGGCAAAATTTATTTATAACGCAAAAAAACAGCCTTGTCCAAAACTTTCAACCCTCTTCTAGCTACAAAATTCAAGGGTTTCCCCTCCCCCGAAGGGCAGGTAAACAGAGCGACGGGGTTTGGGTTCCCCGCCGCAAGGTGGTAAGTGCATAGACAGGAAGATCACTAAGCAGTGTCAAACCTGTGACTCCGCTCGGCGGAAATCCGTACATAGCGTAAGTCAGTCACAACATCTTACACCTTGAAAGGCACAACTGGGTCAAGACCAGAATCAAGGTATTGTGCCGGTGAGATCTACACGCAAATATGAGTTGAAATCACCGTTGGGACATAGCATGAAGTAAAAACCCACTCGCCGGAAGTCAATATATGGTGTCAATGGCAAATCTGCCTAAAATTCATTACCACTCGCTGGGTGTCAAGTCCAAACCTGCTCGGCGGACGTTGATACATAGCGTCAACGTCAAATCTGCCCAAAGGTCAGTGATAATACAATGGCGCATACCATAAAAGACAAACCCTAGTCTCGAGTCCAAATCCGCTCACCCGAAGGGTGTCAAGTCAAATCTAACCAAAGGTTAGTGAGATTCATCACAGTAGCCATCAATGGTACGTACTATAAAACAACAAACCCCGTCTTTTATGGTGTTGAATCCAAACCCCGCTCGGCGGACGTCGATACATAGTCTCAAGTCAAAATCTACCCAAACGTCAGTGAGATAAATCACAGTAAATATCAATGGCACGTACCGTAAAGCACAAACCCTGCTCGCCGGAACTAGTGTCGAGTCCAAACTCGTTCGCCGGAAGTCGATACATAGTGACAACGTCAAATCTCTCCAAAGGTCAGTCAGATTAGTCCAAACCCCGCTCGGCGGACGTTGATACATAGTGTCATGTCAAATCTACCCAAAGGTCAGTCAGATTAATCAAGGTAGTCATCCATTGTACGTACCATAAACACCAAACCCCACTCGCCGTAGTGTCACCCCGCTCCGCGGACGTCGATACATAGTGTCGACGTCAAATCTACTCAAAGGTCAGTGAAATAAATCATGGTACACGGTGGCACATACCATAAAGCACGAAACCCCCGCTCGCCGGAACTCGATACATAGCGTCAAAGCAAAACCTAGAACCAAAATGTCAGCACTGGCTCATACTCCACACGACAGAAACTTACTCGACTTGACGTATCAGCAGTCGACCTTGATGGTGGTGGTCAAGATAGAAGCAAGAGAAGTGGGACGAGCATTGGGTTTGTTTGGCACACCATCAGCTGACAGCCGGACGTCCATACTGACAGCATGGGCACAACAACAATCTCCCCCCAAACCCTCCCCTCTTTATACCTTTTCCATCCCCAATTTTTTTCAATCATGTAATCTCCTCATATTGTTCTAGCCTCATCATTTTCATTAGCACCCATGAACCACAGCAACCTCGCTTCCGCATATTTCAGCATGCCATAAATTCACCTAATAGGAGTATCTTCAATTTTTCAGTCCACCGCATATTTCCTGTAGATTTCCATGCAAACTTCAAGGCTAGAAACTTTTTTCACCTTGCACAAGTTCCAGGCCTATACAGCAAGTCACAACTCGCCTGTACTACACATTTTCTTCCAGAGGCAAGCACACTCTCCATTGCGGCATTCATTTATTAGTAACCCTTTACACATCATCTAGCTCTGATCACCGGTGTTCTTTCAACCAACTGAGCATGCAACGTATTGCAAAATATCACTCTCTTACGATACATAGTAAGAAACACCTCAACATCTAGCTCGGATTTTTCAATCAATTGAGCTAATGTCCCCAAACTTTCGTTTATCTCACAATTTACGCCTGCATGGCCATTGACGTAGATCGCAATCCAGCTTTTGTGCACCGTCTTGACCTGTACGCGCCGCCATTTTCTGTCAGAAAACCAACACCACGTAGCGCCTAACCGCCCGAACTCTTCATTTTAGGCTTCTCGCCGTACGCACTCCTTCACGTCACCTGGTCAGTGCGCGCCCGAGTTACACGCCCAACCGCAACCAGGCACATTCCCGACGACTTCTCGTCTCGATCGACACTCTACAATCGCGATTCAGATCCGTACGTACAGACGCGACGCGCCCGACTCCTATTTTGGTTTAGCCCGTGTTCCTGACATCAAAAACTCAAAATTCACGTCTATTCCTACAGATTTCGAACCGCTGAAATTCGCTCAGAGCAGTCAATATGACGCAGCTCGCAGACGTGCGTACCTGAGCAATTTTAGCAGGTCATATTTTGACTTTGTTTTAGTCCGTGAACTCAACATTTGCGTCTATTTCTAAAGGTTTGGAACACCGGCATTACGTTCAAGGGAGGCTGTCGACACAAACAGGCGTAAAGTGTGTATCTTAGGGTTTACCTGTAGATAACGATTGGCTGCGCGAGTGTTGTAACACTTAATTTCACTTTTTGTAACCCGTAACGTTCCTATGATACTCTTTCGAGTTCCAATACCCGCGGCATCGTAATCCCTCCTGTCCCGAATCGCTACTGCACGTTTCCCATCGACTGACTTCCGGATATAGATTAGATTACAATATCTCGGCATTGAAATCTATGTTCAAACACGGATACGTGACAGATGTTCCCGACCCGTTTGACGGATTTTACACATTTCTGAGCCTCCAAGCGATTCTATTCTCTAGTATATTGTGTGTAGATTACGTAGATATGTACTATGAGATGTCTACATGTGCAGAAAGTGCCATACGAGAGACCGATTTGCAAAAATAGACAATTTTGAACATTACCCTTGAAATGTCGATTTTACGCAGTTTCAGGCATTCTAATGAATATCATCGTACTTGAGGGTATTCTACAGAGGGTATTAACAGTGTCTATTAATAAATTTGGTCAACTCGATTGAAATTTGAGAAATGAAACGTTAAGCGCCCAACGGCCTCCATTTGCATTCAAATGCAAATACACGCAAAAACACTCACATTTACACAATGGGTACCCTCTACACTGGCATAGGGGGTATTCTAACTCCTATGACACCCACCAAACACCAGAAAGTGCCCGCCAACGAACCACAACTCGTCAACTTCACCATCACGTATGTGCACATCCTCCTCCTCCCCAAATTCCGTATTCCAGCCCATTTCAACCGTCTCCATTCATTTAGACCTTGCTTCTAGACTCACGTAAGCCTACTCGGCTCGGCCCCGCCCTATTCCGAGACCTAGAAGCAACGTTGAAATGAGTGCAACGCGATCCTCCTCGACGGCGAATACATACGTGGCGTGCATTTCCGGCCAATTCCACCGTTTTCCGTGGCTCTATGTGGTTTATGGCACTTTATAGGGGTTACTGAAGACCGTGGTAAGCAAATGTAATTGAAATTTGAAGTGCAGGGTTGCGAATATTTCAAAATTTTGTCATTGAACCATACTCACCGAAATATGTTGTTTTTGAGGAGATACTGCAAGCTCCTTTTTAGATAGGGGTATAGTAGAATGTGAATGGATCGCTCAAGTTTAGGCTCTGAGATGTAGGATTGTCCGAGACAGCAAACCGCGTCGCACAAACAATAAGCGCCGGAATCAGAATCACATTAAAAGCTCGGTACACCTCTCCAACTGCACTTTTTCAGCTATATCATACACACCCCCACGCATTCTATCTATCCCACTCATCGTTAACCATCTCTCAGCAAACTTACTAGCAGAAACCCAAATATCCGGACATAGTCCTCCCCCTCCCCCAAATCACACATAACAGCATTTCGCATCGTTTCCTTTCAATTCCGGATCCACCGGACCTACTAGCGCTCTGCTAGTGCTCGGCTAACATACCGTAACGCAATCTAGAGCGGCGTTTCCGTCTCCATCGAAGAGGAAGAATCAGATATTCAGAATTAGCAATGTGGTGCGTTTCTCGTTGATTTCAAAGGAGTACGTACAGTGGTTTGAGGTAGCGTAGAGGCCGAGTACGTACGAGTTCCCGAGTCATTGAAATGTTCGGTGCTCGGATTTGTATGGAATGTGATTACGGGCTTTTCATGAGAATACGGAAACTATCAACCGACTCTGTGTTGAAGCTGGAAAGTAATCATGTTCTTTCATTGTGCTGAAGCTGAAAATCAACCGCGTCCATTTCATCGACTGACTGTTTTGAAGCTGAAAAGTAACCACATTCATTTCATTGACTGACTGTTTTAAAGTTGCTGAGAATCTGAACGTGCAGACAAGTTAGTGACATTGAAACCCGGCATGTTCAACTCGCATTTGCATTGAATCTCAGTTGAAATCTCGTGTTGCAATGATTTCCCCCAACAAACTATCTATTCCAATGAATAAATGTTTGCCATAACGATACGAAACGAGAAGAGCGGCGTCTCGCTTAGAGAGATACGGAGAGCGAGGAAGAAAAAATGTATATTCGGGAGCAACGTAACAAGATACGTACAGAGGGGTATATAAAGGGTACGTACCAAAGCTGGATTCTTCATTCCCTCTCCTCTCATCCCTTCAGCTCTCCTCTCCTCTCTGCTCACACCTACTCTCACGCCATGCTATACCCGATCCCGCCGAGCGCCCTGCTAGATGCACAAGGTAAGCCTTTGCATTGCTCGACGTGGCCTCTGACTGACGCATGGTTCTCCAGTGCTGATGCGCTGTATTGCTCCGGTGAGTCTGCAAGCTCAGAAGGCCCCGAGTGTCGATGGTACTTGGCACGTTCGACGTGTTCTGCCTGACTGGCGGGACTTTGATGAGTCCTGCACATGCTCAAACACCCCGAGAAGACCACTCCGTGGCATTGCATTTTTCTCAGCGGTGAGTCTACCCTCTGTTCTCAAAGTTGCCCCGAGCATTGACACGAATTGTCCATGCGTTGCCGCTGCCTTGTTCGACACGAAGATGTAGCCTTGAAGCGGATAGACGACTGCGAGGATATTCACAGTGAGTGTTAGCCTTTTTACACACAAAGACAGTGTTGACGCACCGCTGCACAGTGTACCAACCACGCTGTCGCTCGTCATTGCACCTCCTACCGTCCCTGACAACGGCGTCGGTGATGAGACTCGGAGGTTGCTCCATCGAGGGACTTGGATAAACACAGCGAATCGGCGTAAGTAAACGTCAAGTTCTTTGATGCACACAAAGGCAGTCTGACACACCGATGCATAGCGTACAAACCAAACCTCGCATCGCACTTTCACGGCCTGATCCCTGACGAGGACGTTGATGTCAACACTGAGGGGATGGTGGCAGATCGTTTGGGCGGTGTTCCGGTCAGAGGTTGGAGAACTGGCTGTATAACTTGGAGAGTGAGTGGCAGTTTTGTTAGAACACAAGACAACACTGACGCACCACGGACAGCACCTGTACTCTCACTGCATGATAACACCAATCGTTGTTGATGAATCGCGGGGTGTGATATGGATGGTGACCTGTTGATGTGGACTAACAATGCAAATCCGGTCCCTGCTCTGAAGTCCCGGGGACATTGCAGATGGCCTGAATTCACAAGAAAACATGTGGAGGATGGGCTGCGCGGTCTACTCCGTGTGCATAGAACGAGGCATTGCATTTTGGTCATCGGTGAGTCTGCCCCTTGTTCTGATTGCCCCGAGCATTGACACGCATTCGTCATGCCTTGCCGCTGCCTTGTTTGACACGAAGACGCACCCTTGAAGCGGATAGACGACTGCGAGGATATTCACAGTGAGTGTTAACCTTTTTACACACAAAGATAGTGTTGACGCACCGCTGTACAGTGTACCAACCACCACGTATCGTTGTCGCTTGCCATTGCACCTCCTATCATCCCTGACGACGACGGCGTCGCTGATGAGAATCGGAGGCTGCTGGCAGGCGCAGCATCGAAGGATGCGCATAAATACAACGAGTCGGCGTAAGTAAATGTTAGCTTGTTTGACGCACACAAAGCCAGCACTGACGGACCAATGCATAGCGTACAACTAACCCTCGCATCGCACTTTCACAGCCTAATGCCTTATGAGGACGTTGTTGTCAAGACTGAGGGGTTGGAGGCAGACGATTTGCTCGGCGGGTTTGGGCGGGAACGGCGAGTGGTTTGTGCATTCGCTGTGTAACGTGGAGAGTGAGTGTTAGCATTGTCGCCGTAGAAGAAAGTGAGGATAACACACCTTGCACAGTGCCCTTTACTCTCACCCAGCTCATTCATGCCGTAGTTCACGAGGGAAGAGGAGGGGGTTTGGATAGTCTGAACGGGAGCTCAGTCCTTGAGGCGGAATTGCAAGAGAGTGGTGGATATTGCAGGTGATCTGTGTTGACGAGAGAATGTGTTGAGGATGGGCTGCGCGGTCCATGGCAGCGGCGACGGATGGGAGAGGTCTGGTGGACATTGGTTTTCGGTCCATGGAGCGGTGCTACGCGCTGGATTAGGTGCACTCACGAGGACGGACAAGCGAGAGCCAACTTGGTTTGGTTTTTCTCGTGCCATCATGCTTATCGAAAAGAAACGGTTGTAAAACAACGACTAGACGCATTCAAGATTTTAATCACTGTTCAAGCCTTGTTTGTCAGATTTTTTAAGGTGGATAATACCTGAGTCTTCAAGCTCGCCCGTCGTGACATGGGTTATATAATCATTATATCCTCTGCTCACCGCCGTGTATGCTGCAAGCTTTTGAATAAGTTACTCAACGTTTGAAATCTCTGTGGTTGCGAAGACGTTTTTCTGGACCTTTCTAGTCTGTCACACTGCTTAGCTACTACAAGGTGCTGTGGTTTGCTGTTGGACTTGTATCTGGCGTAAATGATCGATAAATGGTGCGCCTTGTTCTTGAATGGGACCCGACCCTTTGTACTTGTTTCTTCTTTTCGGTGAAGGACCTTCAGTGACTGTTGCTATAACAGCCATAATGTTCAATGCCTTTAAAATGTGATAAATCGCAAAAATTTGCACCATCGGTGCCCCCGTGCAAGGCTAGAGGATGCAGGTTGTTCGTGGCAATGACGGCGACGCGGTCATGTCCACTATTATAAGTAAGTCCGTAGATGTGTTAATATTTCAATGTTAACTTGGCTTACAGATATTTCTTCCATCGCTACTGCGACAGTGCTGCAGTCAATGCACACAGTTGGTAAGCTTTCTTGACCACAACTTTTGTAAAGATTCTGAATTCAGGCGGTCAGGGCGCACAATTTCTCTCATGTTAATTGGAAAGAAAACGGGTATCGACGACCTCCCTGATGAACTGATCCGGGAGATCATGTTTACCATAATGGAGCCCTCGACGCGATCAGAGAAAGTGGATGACAAACTGTCAATAATCAGTCCCATCGTCTCTGAAAACAACCCCATTACCCCCTTCCCGCTGACAAGAGTGTGCCGTCGGTGGAGGCGTATAGCATGTACCACAAAATCTCTGTGGAAGTCCATTGCCATTATTGAACCATCCTTCAAACATGTCCATCGTGTCAAATTGTGGCTTACCTATGGAGACGGATACAAGCTCGACATCATGCTTCGCCAATCATACTCTGTGGGAGACGAAGAACGTCGCGCGACTGCCGAAATTCTCACTATGCTCGTCCAACGCATCCAGAAGTGGTCCAATGTTGAATTTCACTTTACCGAGAACGAACTCCCTTCGTTGATCGCTCATCACATGCGCCACCCTAATCCTTCTGTGTTGCAGACAGCTATCATCTCCCACCAATCTCGACATATGGACATAAAAGAACGGGCCAGGGACGTGTGGGGGTCGCTCCAGGAGACCCCATTGAAGCATCTTAAATGGATATCCCCTGCACCCGCCATGGCATTCTCAAGCGCCAACATTCAGACACTCAACACATCTTGTTTCACCTTTCAAGTTTTACTCGATACCTTAAGATTGTGTCCCAACCTTTCCTCAATTGATGTTGAATTGCTGAACGTACCCCCGATGGATGCCGACCATCTAGAATATCGTGTGGAGTATCCCAACCTTCGCAGCGTTGCCATGAAAGGCCACAAGACGGACATCGCCACCTTCCTGCGCCTACATTGCCTCCCGTCGCTTACTAGCCTCGAACTTGACCCAATTGATGTCACCTCTTTTATACATCTGCGGGGGCTTATCTTGCGATCCGAGTGTACTCTACGGCAGCTGGCGCTTGAGGTGCGAAATGTTCAAGCCTTGGATGTTGCTGGATGGCTCGAACAAGACTTCTTTCAAGAACTAGAGACGCTCTCTATATCTGGCGCCGAGATCAACGACCACGTCCTACTTATGCTCACCTGTCCGCCACTGCGGGGAAACCGGCCGACGTATTTTGAAAAGCTCAAGTTTCTGTTTTTGGGCCAGTTGATGTCTAATGTCGATGACGGCACTTTTCTTCGAATGTTGGGGTCGCGATTCTGGACCCCTCAAGGTGCACCGCCCAAGACCGAGTTGGAGAAGGCTGGTTTTCTGGTTGCCACGAAAACGAACCCCATGGCCATGTATGAAGTTATGATCAACTCATGTGCTGAAAGAATGGCGGAGAGCAAGGACAAGAATTGGCGCCATTGGCAAAACCGTGGGCTTTGTATTGATTTTGCTTGATTTCCTTTCTTTGTATTTACTAATATGCTGTGTTTCACCTGTTTTCCTCGCTTTATTCTGCTTTCCTGTTTGCTATCCTCAATATGTTTTCTTGATCTCGCTGTTTTCCCTGCTTTCTCGTCTAGTTTTGATGTATCTGTTTTCTTTCATTCTAGCATTCTACTAAATATAAACCTTATCTTTATGCTATCTCAATGTTGGACTTTGACTGTCTATATACAAAAATGATTGGTATCTACGATGCCTTCCTGCGCGACCATATTTGAGACACCCTCTTCGGCTCGGTCTGCCGCTTACCCGGTTACGTTATATTCCCTTCATCTGCTTCTTTGACATGGTAGTGACCTCGATTTACCACAGTGCCCACCATCTTCATATTCTAATCGCTGGAAATGAAACGTTTCACACGTCAACTTGACGCGGCCAATTTTGGTCCGTTTAAAAGCCTAGCACTCTCGTTGAAATGCCCAAGATAGCCTTCACCTGTTCAACATGCAGAGTGTCCCTGTATTGCTTCTTGGGTTCGTTGCCATCTACATCATCCAAAAGCTAGTCCGTTATTGGAGTGCACTGCGTTCTATCCAGTCCGTTATGCTCTTTTCTCATTCAGTTCCGTTCTGTTGGGTGGTCTGACCGAGTTGTTGCATAGGAATCTCCCAGGATACCGTATTCTCTTTCGCGACGTCAGTGCAGCGTCCTTCCTGGGATCGATTCCTGGAGTAGCACCAGGATTCAATGCAAACTTTCAGGATAAACATAGTAGTATGTCATCTTCCTGTCATCGCTTCACAACGTGGTAATTTTACTTATTGCCTCGGGGGAAAAAAGTTTTCAAGGAATGGGACATGATTTCATTTGTACATTTCGATTTATCCCATGGATGCTCTGGCTTTCTGGATGCTAATGCAATGCTCTCAGGTTTCTGCCTTCCCTCATACATCAGTAGCACTCTCAACTGCTGATGCCGATGTAGCCAAGGTAATAAAAGTGGTCATTGCCACAAAGAAATTTGCCTGAAGTACTTATTATTACTTGCGTCAAGGAAATCACGTCGTCTCGATATCGTTTCCCCAAGCCCATCGATCAGTATGAGGCCCTGTCTGTGTACGGACTCAATATTGTCGCATCGGAAGGTGATGATTGGAAGAGATATAGAAAGATTGCTGCTCCAGCATTTTCAGACGTATGCAATGCTCCTACTATTGTGTGGAATCGCTTATCTGTTCAAAATTAGCGTAACAATAAACTGGTCTGGGAGGAAACTGTGAAAATTATGGATGGATTATTTGATGAGGTCTGGAAGAATCAAGACGTGGTTACAGTCGATCATTGCTTAGACATCACTCTGCCAGTACGTCCGCTGACAATGTGTGGTTTCGCCATTGGCTAACTTCTTGCAGATTGCTCTATTTGTGATTGGAGTTGCAGGTAGCTGTCAAATTTTTGTCGTTTATCAGGCAGCTCTGATAATATGCTGCAAGGTTTCGGCAAATCTATGACATGGCATGATGAAGATCAAGGCATACCCGCTGGTCATAGCCTATCGTTCAAGGATTCGCTCCATACAGCGTCAGTTGATATTACAATCAAATTGCTTTTTCCAGATATCCTGTTGAAATATGGCACCCCACGTCTACGGAGGGTTAGGAAAGCGTACCAGGAGCTTGGGGTACGTACCTGATTGAGTGTAGATCAGAGTATCGAGTTCTAATCTGTAAATTTTGTAATCCAGGTATACATGGCCGAGATGGTTCAAGAGCGGACTGCTTCTGAAAAAGCAGAGCGCCACGATCTTTTTACTAATCTGCTGGAAGCAAACAACGATGATTCAGATGGGGTTCGTCTAACCTCTGATGAACTTATTGGTTAATTTGAATTTCTTTTTTACTGTATCTCTTATCATTAATTGCATTTTTAAACAGGTAACATTTTCATTTTTCTTTTGGCTGGCCACGAGGTGTGTACGTTGTAAGCTACAGCTTCTGCAGAACCTCTGATATTTCTGTAACAAGACTACTGCCCACACTCTGTGCTTTACATTTGCTCTTCTGGCCATGCACGAGGATGAGCAAGAAAAATTGTTCCAACATATAAAGACCACTTTGCCTGATGGTAGAATGCCAGTGCGTACAATTTGTCTTCATTTTTTCTCTGCAATCATAAATTCTGGTATAGACATACGACGATATGCCTCGTTTAACCTATTCCATGGCGTAAGTCCCCATTAAAGATTATGAATCAGATTGCTTACTCTATGCCAAACTCCTTAGAGTCTTCTATGAGACTCTACGTCTTTTCCCACCAGTAAGCTATCTTCCTATAAAGGATTTTTAGTATAAGTTCAAGGAGATGTACAGGCACCTCTGGTTCCAAAAATCAGTTCTGAGGATACAGTTCTCACAGTAGGAAATATTCACGGTCAGAAACGCGTCGTTCCCGTCGCAAAAGGTACCAGGGTAATCGTCCATATCCCTGGGCTCCACTACAATCGTACGTTTGTCTTTTTTGAAAAAACAGAATGCTACCATTTACCAGAAATTTGTCTATGAATTATAAGCTCGCTACTGGGATGATCCCGAGTCTTTCAGGCCATCTCGTTTTTTGTCTCCGGATTGGAATCGCGACGCCTTCCTTCCATTCAGCGCCGGTGAGTCGTATTGTGTTTGTAATAAACTTGTATTTAGTGATGATATCTCATAGGCGCGCGTGCATGCCTGGGAAGAAAGTGAGAAAGACATTTCCTAGTCAGATTTTGTTGTCTAATAAAAGGATTACAGGTTCTTCGAGACAGAAGGGATTGCAGCTTTAACTATGTTGGTATCGCGCTACAAAATCAAGGTTAAATACGAACCAGAATTTGCGGCAGAATCGTTCGAACAACGTTACAACCGCATTCTAAAGGCATACACCAGACTTACATTGACGTACGTTTTTTCTTATTCTGATACCCTGGTTCTGACAGCTTTTTGTAGGCCTGAGCGGGTGCCATTAACGTTTCTTCGCAGGTCGTAATCAAGAAAAACAGCGCCGTGTCGTTCGGTACTTTGGAAGGCATTAGTGAAACAAGTACTCCCATCTATCTATCTATCCTTTTTCAAATTCCAGTTCGCGGAGTAGTCAGTATAAAAATGAGTAAAGGGACTATACAGTTTGATCAGACCATTCAATCGAGAGTTGAAATAGGGCCGATCTCCAAAAGAAATCGACAACTATACCTTACAGCCTAATTCTAACCAAACCTAGCGCCCATTTTCCGTTTTCATCGGGTTCTATGACAATTGAGTTCCTGAGTAATATCAATTTAACGTTTTGTGCAGGCGTAAACTAGGTAGACTATACCAATCGTGGGATTCCGCCGGCCTAGCCACTTTTAAATTTGTGATATAATTTCCCCTTACTTTCACGATTTTGTGGGGTTCCCTAGTGGCAGGCACATAAGAACGAGCGCATTAGTCTAAATTAAACTAGGGCCTACGAGTTGCTTCACCTAATAGTATCTCTGCGTTGGGCCCGCAGGGGTACATATTTAAACCCCAATCTTCCATCAAAGCTTATATCTAGGTAGTGAACACTTTCTCTTACTTGTTGTTTCTAAGGGGTTGGTGATAGAAAACAATGGATACCTTTTACGGTGGTCCCTAGCTTCATCACACCTGATTTAAGCCAGTTACATTGGCGCTCGTCGTTTGAAAAGCGTGAATCAAAAATCTTCTGAGATATTCTCTTCTAAACATTGCACAAATCGATTGATTAGTGCCGGCATTGTTTCCAGATGAAATGCCTTTTCTACACACAGCAAAATTGGAGCTCGGTGCGAGATGTCGGATATTCTTGGCAATGATTGTTTTGGAAGCAATTCGACTGCCTAATTTCCTCTCCATATGGAAAGTAGGGTGTACGTAATGCAGCGAACATCAGGATGATCTTGCGTTGGTAGACTGTAGTAGATACCTTGTCGAAGTCACCATTAAAGCAATTATTACTGGACTATATTACATGAGACCTAGTACAAAATAACACCAGGGAAAGTTAAAGTAAACCCTTGGAACAGGCGTTTTCAATACCCATTGAAATATTGAAGAGCCCCATGGACGTCTTACATCAGCTTTAGAGGCTCAGTGATAATGCGCGAAAACCTTTGTCTTGTCATCGAGCATCTGACCTAAATATTCGGCGATGGGTGGAAATCGCGACATCACCGTAGTGACCTGAGCGGTTCAAAACGATTGCGATAATTTGCAGATGATATTGATATTTGGTAAGCTGGTAAGGCCCTGATGTGGATAATACAAACTGGTATACTACGGTTAAAAGCTAAGTTGGTTCGCCAAGACTTTCTCACAATACGTATGCGATCAGATTGAACTAAATTAAGTCGCCTACCGTCTGAGGTCGTCCAGGACCCCTGAAAATACCCCAAAATGCCTGATCCAAAATGGCCAAAATTTGCGGAATTTTATCCGGACGAATTTTCCAAAATCTTATCCGGACGGCGGATCTACCATGAGGATTTTCGAATTTTTATCCGGACAGGTATCTGGCCTCCAAAAATTTCCTAAAATAGAAATTTTCTCCTAAACCGCCCGAAAAAGGTGATTTTGCGCTCGCAACCACTCTTGTATGCCACAAAGAAGTATACTTGATTGAAAAAGATGTAACGTAGACCGTTTGAAAGTACTATAGATAGTTTGAGCAAGAAGAACATATCTACACTAATTAGTTTTGTAGCTAACTTTCATTTTCTGAATCAAGCTCCTACATTAGACTTGGGATATTGTCGACCCTGTCCGATCCATTCGTGTTTGTTGAATGTTGGTGTGCTGTCATCGTCTTCAAACTTGATAGCTATTTCTGAAGTCATAGTGTGCGGTTCTGCTTAGATAGCTTGATGTTGGTTAACAATTGCGGCGGCCTCTACCAGCCAGACACGGAGGATGAATTTGATTGCATTGATAAAAAAATTGAACTTGTTCTATCTGCTACGCTCTGAATATTACAAAACTTGCAGATACACATACAGAAGCGTAGCTTAGTGGTTAAGCAATGAATGAAGTCTGACTTTTCTTGACCGTCGTAAGTTCGAGGCGCGTCCTTGTCCAAATTTTATCCGGACCTGGATCAAGCTTTTGTTAGCTTCCCAAATTTTTATCCGGAAATTCCGATGTGGGGTCAGCCAAAATTTTCTCAAATTTTATCCGGACAGTCCTATGGCATAGTGACAAATTTTCTCAAATTTTATCCGGAAGTGGATCAGGGATTATAGGGTATTTTCAGGGGTCCTGGTCGTCCTTGATCATCTTTGATAAAAATACCTGTATTTGATATTGGAAGTCTTTCAGAGATTATTCCAGGGTTTCGAGAAAATATGCACCATATTATTCCAGACGACGATGCCATGACTCGGATGCGGAATTTGTTCCGAGTTGAGCTGAACCTGCTCTGATCAGCTGTCCGAGTCCTCGATTATCCTCACTTTAGCGGCCTCAACTAGGGCGACTTTGGGGCAGATCGTTTATTTCATGTCGTTGCTTGAATCTTCTTCAAATTACCGGATCTTCTTTGTGCTACCAGGTTCTACCTCGTGGTCTATATCACCAACACATATTACGGTTATTTTAGATCAACCAATAGTGCTCTACCAGTGTTCTGAAAGAAGTTCCATTACATGGGGTACATGCTGACACCAGAGTTGGCGCTTCGAGTTTTGCAATGATCCAGTGAGCACTGGAACTTACTGCCCCATTGAAAGGCTTACAATCTACTGAAATGCACTTATGGCGCACTTACACTGAATCTTCTTTGCGATTAATCACAGAGTACGCTAGCTGTAGATAAAATAGTAATAAACCGTTTCCGGCGCCAGTTCTCTGCTATGTGGTCAAACGATCATGGGGTTCAGATTGCATGGGGGTAAATTTGTCCCAAAACGATCGCGATAATACAATTGAAGTTATGCCCCAACAATATGCTACTCGGTAGAAAGACAAAGGTTAACTATAATGGCATAGCGTAGAAAAATTTGACTAAAGATAATAATGATACTGGGATTTACAGCGTGAATATGGTTGAAGATTGAGGGAAGTGGAAATGTTTAAAGAAAGCAAAAGCGAAATCGTATACAACATTGTCCTGGAATATAAGCAGAGTCAAATTTAGAACTGAGGAAAGTCGTACGGCGAAGACATATCCTGATCGTTGTTCCCCAGGTTAGCTGTTCCATCTCCAAAAAGTGGATAAGGAAGGTAAGCTCCCGAGGGATCAAACCAGGTATACGTGCGCGTGGAATCCGGCTCTTGAGATGAGATATTGGAGATAGAAGAAGATGCAGAAAGACCGCCGTTAATCGGCAGGGGGACTGTGGAATGAGGGAAGACTGAACTCAAAGCAGGCTCGTCGTAGGTCGTGTTGGGGTAGAAAGTGGTAGGAGAGTCATCCCTAGAAGACGGTTTGAAGTTAAATGCGACGGAGAACTTTGGTCTAGACGGCATTCCATGGGGATAATCTGGTCGGTTTATCGTTGATAACTCAGATATTTCGAGCATGATGGTATAACGACTAAGCGCTGTAAGTGCATATCAATACACATTGATCGCAAACCGTCAGTGGAGAAACTTACCTGGACTGCTACTGAGCCTCTCCCAGTATTCTGGAAGTAGCTGCGCTCGCCAAACATGAGACTCGGAGGGATGCTCTGCGGGTGCAACAGAAGCCAGCAGAGGGGTGTTCTCCGTGTGTACCTGAGCCGAATTATCCATGTAGACGCGGAATGTGCACAGGTATGCGACCTCAGGCGACAGGAATTGGGAAAGAATCGTTATTTGAGGTGCTTGTGAGCCAAGAATCTGTGGGGGAATGTTCGAAAGCTTCCGTGCGTTGTAGAAGGAAGAAATATTCCCAGAGTTTTCGTTATTGACAAGAGACAAAATAAAGTCAACGCCATGGTCGCTGATATCTGCATCGAGGCCAAGCTGTGCAGACGCTCTGTTTCCAATGTTCGCGGAAATTAACTCGACAAGGAGAGAAACAGAGTCGCTAGGACTAGTGCTATTGTAACACGCCACAGAGTCCTCCGAATAATCAGTGGGCGGATAGCTATGCGGCGAGGATGGTGTTCTGTCGAGCCGACGAATTTCGCGGGAAGGTTCGTAATGTGTGGACATGACTACAGCCTCCGGGGAGCCAATATCGGAGGCAGTAGAGGCAGTATACTCTGATGGATTTGCCACAAGCAAAGGGCTTGGGTGAGAAGACGGAGCATTAAGCTGGGGAGAATGCGTGTCGCGATGGAACTCTCGACTAGTGATAAGCCTTTTCACTGTAAATATTGTCAAAGATCGAAAAGGTTGAAAAATAAATATATCACTGACATTCAGCGTCCGGAGAGCTCTCAGATATTTGCTGAAGTCTGCTCCCAACCTGTTTGGGTGTCCGGTTCTTGCCTGTCTTCTTCAAGATATGCCTCGAAATAAAGCAATTTCTCTTCGTAAAGCGGCGGAGTGGCCTTCCGCTTTTTGAGACAGGGCGATAGAGTCTGAGTGCTGATTGGGAACGTTGGCAGGAGCTTATATGTGAATAAGAAATTAAATTACCTTCGAGAAGTGCCTCCTCAAGAGCAGGTGGCCAAACAGGTTCCTTCCTCCTTGCGACAGACATCATCTTATGAGAGCGCCTCCCTGTACGCTCAGACTGAGATCCGAGAATGTCTGTAGTCCCAGTGTACAAAGGTGCCCTCAGGTTATCGAAATTGTCCATCTGTCATTTATCAGCGGTCGTCTTTGAGAGTGGAAAAGAAACTCGCGTACATTTTCAGAGTAGTTGTGCATCAACTCGTCGAAATGGAAAGGTGGGCAAGTGGTTAGAGCTGTCCAGCTATTATAGGACTAACCGGCGTCTTATGTCGGTATTTTCATAAATAGATCGGGCAAACCCAAACGCAACGATTTCAACGATTCATGCACGCACCAATGGCCCAAAAAGGCCGAAGAAAGCGTTTGGTCAATGAATTTATCCCCGAGAACGTCTGTGTATATACCCAAATCGAGGTTGCCATCTCACTCACTGTTGTGCCTGCCCTTAGCGAGATCGGAAGAATTTGATTGTGACATATGCTGGCACACAACTCGCCACCCTTGTTCTTTAATTGCTACCCCAAAATTTTGGCAGATCCAGTCATCCTACTCCGTAGCCGACTCGGTAGCCGACTCGTTAACTCTAATAGCGTTTTCTGTAGCTTCTTTGACATTCAGAAGTCTACAAAAAGTGCGGTAATCACAGGTATCAGAAACAAAATGTTAAGTTGATCTGTACTCGGACCATAACTGCCACTGCATGAACTTTCCATAATTAAAACCCAAGATAAACCGAAGGAAACTTGGGATGGCTCTAAAACGGTACCAAATGTGTGTGCAACATAATTTCTGTGATAGTTTTCACCTGTTTCTAGTACTTTGAATTGATTTCGAACGATAATTGGGAAATCAACGTAATATCATCCTATTGAACCTAATTTGGCACTCGTCGGCTGATCTCGATCACACAGAGGATCTCATCGAGCGCCTTTTGGCGTCCAAATCACTATATGCTAATCATCCGTACCCTTAGCGCATTGTCAGTTGGAATTTTCTTCCTTTCTTAGCTCCCTTAATCCTACTTCCATGGCCTGTCGTGCGGCTCGGAAAATGGTCGCATCCACACTTCTGAGTCCATTGGAGAGGTGTGGAATATCTCACTGAACAGAGTTGTATTACATCTTGGCTTTTTTTTGCTTTTCGCTTCAGCTGGTATAGTAGCATTCAAGAGACCAGACGGACAACACAGTCTCAGGAACGATTTTGACAGGCAGTTTTACACCGTTATACCCTTCGTTGTCCAAATTCCCTGCCAAAATATCGGATACAGACTTTTACATATCGTCAAATCAGCTGATAACTGACCCTCGTCAGCTGGCTGCCTCGTGTATAGTGGGATCCTTTCATTCGACCTTTGCAACGCGTGTCAGTGTGTGTTATTGCTTCACCTGCGCATTGGAAAGCGCAGCGGTCGGTGTCTGTGCTTGCCTCGAAGCACCAGAAACTTCTGGAACGCGTGGCGACTGGTCGATTGGTTGCCACCGTCAATGGAGTCTGCCAGAAGGTGAATTTGAAAAACAGGACGCCCGCCGTCCGTCGCCCAGCCTATCGGCGGTGCCCATGCAGAGTTTAGCGGGCAAACAAACAAGGTGATGCAGGTCGCGATGCAGGCATGCTTGCGTTGCATGGTTCTTTGTTCGAAGAGCACAGCGCTCTTGCTCTGCGAGGCTGGAACCATAAGGCGGTGGCACTGAAACAATCGCACAACGAATTATGAGACAGCCACCACCCAGATGCCGAGTGGAGCGATTATCACCTTATCAAAGGGAAAAAAAAAACTTTACTAGAAACGTCGTGTTTAACCACTGCAATTAGAAATGCGAAAGGAAGAAAATAAAGGAATTTAAGGAAAGTGGGGCTCTTTCAAAAGAGCAATAGAGAAGGTGAGCACCAGCCAAGCTGGAGATAATAACGACGATGATACTGAAAACACGGTAATCAGACAGTCCAGATGACGCTGGTTAAATAGCAAGGTAATCAGCCGCTATCAAGAAAATAGAATGAATAATGCCCGAGTCCGTACAAATAGGCGATGCAAGATGAGATCAAAATCGATTCTTTTGAATTGTGACAATGGTACGGACTTGTCGAAGGCGCACCATAATTTTTGTCCACCAACGACGTGGTTCTGATTTCGTAGTAGGAGGTAAAGTCGACTCTGCTTTGGTGCTGGTGGTCGACCGGTGCTCGGACGCATGAACAGAAGGAGGTGCTGAGTGCTCTGGCGATTGTGCCTGGGAAGAATACACAGAGGGTGATTCGCGTCCTCTAGTGGAGGTAGGGAGGAGGCCCAAATCAAACCAGTTCATGCCACCCTTTTGCCCTAGCCCCAGATCGAGAGCGGCGTTCAAATCCAGGTCCATTTCAAGGACGGTGTTCAGCTGCTCCATTTGCTCTGGGGACATCGTCTGCGACATTGCGGTGAGGTCTGCCTCATGGGTAGTCTCTGTCACGCCTTCCGATTCCGACTTCACCTGAGCTTCGGGCGCCGCCTCGGCGGGCTCGGGCGATTCTTCTGTAGAAGACAATACTGTCTTCATGATAGAATCCCAGTCTTCGGACTTATCGGGGCCCAGCCCTTCGAACTGGATGGGTGCGAGCGCAGGAGGTTGTTCATAGGTGGACGCCGTTCGATGAGAATCAGAATGAGTAGAATGAGAATTAGCAGAGGAAAGAGGTGATCGGTGATTCCACTCTGGGGAAAGAGACCGGTGTGACGGGCGGATAGCGGAGTCTAATGACGTGGATCGAACAGCGGAAAACAGTAAGCCATCTTCCGCAACTTCATCACCGGAGAACCCTCCCCACTCCAGCCTCCTATTGCGGTCTATAGGAGTTCCACGCCCTGCATATTTGATTATAGGCCATGAGCCTCGAGATCCAGCTGGGGCAGTGGAAGTGGAAGATAACTGTGGAGTAGAGGCCTTTTTCTTCGACTTCTTGGTGGTTATGGTCAACTGAGACGCATACGAAATCGTTCGCGATAGATTAGGAGATGAGGGAGGAGACGGTGTTGAGGGAGGAAGCTCAGATGTCGATGCAGATGGGGACGCAGGCGGAGAGAGGCAAGATAAATCCAACTCAAAGTCAGTAAAGCCGTTGAAAATGGATGTGTCTATCTTGGGGTCTCCGCGAATGGTGTCGTCGTCATTCTCGCCCTCTCTCAAAGGAACAGCAAGCGCTTCTTCCTGAGCAGCAGAAATTGCTTTCGTTATTGTGTCGGAACGCGCAAGATGTGACCTATTTGTAAAAAGTCTATGTATCAATTCTCTCTAACCGACAAAAGAATATGAACGTACATGAATGTATCTTTCTCGAAGACAGAACCCTCTGAGAACATGGCGGAAGCCTAGAAATATGACAGGAGCGGGTGTAGACAAAGGCCACCTTTGAGGGTGGGAGAGAATGTGCTGGCAAAGCGCAAGGGGAGTGGTTCGAGTTCGTTGGTTGAGAGAGGCTGTGAAGATCCACGGAGAGCACGGAGCGTTCTTATGCAATTGAAACTTTAGGGTAGCATCTGGCCGCATCTTTACGTCTAAATGAACGAACTCGGAGCGGCGTAATCATTTGAATGCTTCGAGGGCGCGGAAGAAGAGTTTAAAGTACACGTTCATCATTTGGTAGACGTACAAACAATGTTGAAGGCATCACTCACCAGTTCCACATGTTCCAACTGGAACGTATAAGGGGGAAGGGGTCACTTCAGCTAACATTCTAAAGTGATAAACATGACGATCTCAAAGACCAGAAGAAGGCGACATCAACCTGGCCAATTCATAGCTTCTGGAGCTTGAACGCGAGTGGATGATGCTTGATATATCAGCATCCACTTAGGTTTGGCATGTGATCATGACATGCTGCTGGTTGAAAACTTCGAAGCTGAATGGTTGCAGATGGTTGCCATGTTCAGTGGTAAAATAGAACGGTAGACGATGGCTAGAATTAAAAAAAGAAAAAAAGAGATCAGTCACTGCTAATGTCCACGTAAGGGCAACAAACTCGACATACCAACAAAAGAAGAGGCAGAAGCATACTGAAGGGCATGGGGGCCTCACCATATAGTAGGGTGTGTTACTCTTATAGTAAGTTACAGACGGCATGTGTTGCCAGTGAAGATTAAACGCTTTTGTAGCATATCTGAGGTCAATACCATGCTGGCGGGCACTAATCATCGTGACAGAACCCGAAATCGCGCATTTTGAACAGTTACAAAATGGTGTGGCACTTCGATTTAACTTCAATAATCTAGGACAAAAAAACCACTTGCTAGGATACGAAAGTGTTACGAAAGTGAAAATATTGAAGATGAGAGACAGTGATTGTTGAGGCAAAGACACGAAATATGAAAAAGAACAAGAAATAACTTATTATTATGATATTATTTCGTATCGCGAATCATTGCCACCATAAATACTTAAAAGTTAAAATTATGTAATATCTAGTTATCCATTGGCAGCAAGTGTCCGTCGGTCAAACCAAGTTCATGAACCCCAACATGATACATGATACATGAACGTGAACCTTTAAGCTTGCTTCAAGCTTCAAGCCTTCAAGCTACCAGTTATCTTCAAGTATACGATTTTCAGGTGAGAAAGTTATCTATTGTCACTCTTGAAATGGATAGTCAATAATTAATAAAAACAAAGTGAAGCAAACTCCTACAACTAAAGACCACCGGAAACGAATGCATCAAAATGGGATGGCCCTCTATGTTTCCATGTTCCCCTCCTTTTTCCTCTGCAATCAAATGCCATCAATGCCTGGCGTATAAGGAACAAAATAGTTGTCTTCAACCGGTCGATCGTTGAAGAATTGTCAAAAATGACCAGGTGAATCTGGGTGAACCTTTTTTAACCTGGTTTTACTGAATCCACATTGCCACAGTTCCGGCCTTTGGAAAGGATAACATAGAAGATGGAAATTAGGCCATATCTTCTCAACACGGGTATATCACGATCAACGATACTGTGTTACTGACTGCATAGGTTTTCTGACCACTGTACTGTGGTAACCATAGGTAAGAAAAGGATTCGAATCCTAGTACACTGCTGACCCTCTATCTCTACTCATCCAGCGCCATGACAAAGTGTAACCTTACTGATAAGCGACGGAGATGGATGAAAACAACTTCTCCGTGGTATAATGCCTTTAGTTTCTAGTGGCGTATGGGATTCGTAACTCTGACGCGAGAGTTATGTTCAGTGACTGAGGCCGTCGGTAAGCACCAAGTTGACATGGTGCTCGTCGGTTTCACAACAGCTTTCACATTAGTTGACACATGATCTTCGAGCGTAGCGTTTGGCTTGGGCTTAACGACGCTATCGAAGGTGCGAGGTCTGCCTTCCTTTTATCGATACACCTAATTTATGCTTCTCTCAATCCGCAACCGGAACCTTGTAGGTATTATTGCCTCGGTGCGTCAGTTCTTGTAATACTAAGTCGGCGCCGAGTCTTTTTATAGACCAGGCAATTGGATAGTAGGCGGAAGGGACCCAAAGAGTGGCTACAAATAGGATTGTCAAGCAACCGCAACAACCGGCCGTCTCGCACCTCAGGGTAACCATTCCCCATTCCCACTTCATGTCGCTCTCATGCAGACATTAGCGCGCCTTAAAATGTATGGCGCTATGCCATTTGAACAGTGGATTTGATCCTCTGGCAGTCGAAGATCAACTGTCTTCGTGCCAGGATCCCGTCGATCATCCCTAGCCACTCCTTCACTGGTTCTATTCCTTTTGATCTGGTTGATGGTGATCTTCTGGTACATACTCTCTTTTCTACCATCCTTTGGCATATGATATGGCAAAAGTTCCCTATATCAATTCTTTACCGAACGAACTCTTGGAAAAAATATTCAAGTTCGGAGGCCAGATTCCCATGCCCATGGATGAACAGTATCCTCTTCGACCTCTTTTCTCCAAATTACCGCTATCCACTCTTTATCCGACCTCTCTGACTCAAGTGTGCATTCGTTGGAGAAGCATCGTACTCCAGTCGCCAGCGTTATGGAGCCATCTCCACCTTTCTAGGACTCTGGAATCACATCGTCGCCTAAGATCAAGCCTCGGGCGGTCGTTGGAATGGGTTCCAATCTATATATCGCGTTCAGGTGGTTTACCTCTCCATATCACCCTCGATACCACTCGACTTCCTCCAGCGGAAGCCCTTCGCCTTGTCACACCCTACAGTACCCAGTGGCGCACTTTCACTCTGCTCGTATCCCATGTGGGCAGCCTACCCCCAATTCTACCTCTGTTGGTTACACCGAGAGTTCCAAGCTTGCAGACAATAGCTATAGCGTCTGACATATATCGAGAAGGCATCGTATCCTATGACCCATTGATTCCGTTCTTTACGACATCTACCCCCCAACTATCCACCATTCACTTAAATGGCGTTTATATTGCCTGGAATGAGCTCCCTTTGGCCAACCTCCTTAATTTGGAGCTACACCTGACATCACGATGGCCGAATTTTGCTCTACTTAGCGAAATGTTTCGAGCTTCTCCGATGCTGAGACGCCTTGTCATTCAGGATGACATTGCAACGCTTCTTCGACATGTTAACCAACCCTCGTCAAAGCCGACCATCGAACTTCCGAATCTTAAGCATCTGGAAGTCCAAGTCCATCGTGTCCGTGACGAGCGAGCAGATGTCGCGGGGCTCATTGGGATCTTCGATTTTCCGTCGTTGGAAACGTTAATAATCAGGAATATCTGGCAAGAGGAATGGAGCGCGATCACCTATCGTTACCAGCTCCCGGAAGATCCACTAGACTTCACTTCCCCAAGCAGTTCCAATGTCTGGCGACGTAACCGCAGATCCTTGATGCATCCCCACGCCAAATCGTTCCCTTTCCTTACGTCACTCAACGTTGTGTTTGCCACCTCTCCAAAAAAAGTGGGAGCGGCATCCAGACGGTACTCGAGGATAGCGTGATCTTATTTGCCTTCCAGTGATCACCTTCACCTTCACATACTCACACTCCTTTAGTTGCTCATTTGCTGCTCTAGCTTTCCCTCACCCTTCAGTTCCTTACCATTCATGTTCTCAAGGCACATTCGCCTTGAGGCGGACATTGTACTATTGTATGTACGTAAGCGATACTTCAGACACCACGAACATTACCAGTGTATGTAAAAACAGTAAACAGTGACCATGGACGCTTGTATGATACTTAGAGATAAACCTGTGTTTTATACTCGTCGTTTCTCTAGTCCTTCCTTCATTGTGTCTCTAGGCGCTCAGTAGAGCGATCAGGTGACCGCGTATCCATCTCCTTTGTGTTGCCGTGGTCGGTCTTTGTGCTCCTGTCATGCCCTTGTATTTCTTCACAGGTGCCACTGCATAAAAACCCGCTTTCTCTAAGCCACCATCATCCCTGGTGTTCTGTATCATTGTGCCTGGTGCTCTGATATTTCAACAGCGTAGTAGTTGAGCTACTATCTCCCGCTGCCAACTGTCGTCCTGGGAAGACGACAAGCTTCTGGCATTGCTTTACTGTTTTATAATTTCCGCCACTTCTGTGAAGAGCTAGTCAAAAGCCAGGGCCGTTTACTTGAAAGAATCTAGTTTTTTTCCAAGTGCGTCGTACCCCTTTACATTCTTTCTTTCAAATGTCATTCACATCTCACAACCGCGATGTTGCATTGTTGTCTAGGATCATTCAGAATGCCATATTACAATGACGCACGTCACAAGGCCACTCATTCTCACAACCCTTCCTTCCGCAAGGGAGGCCCATCTCATCCTCACCCCAGTACAAGCTGCTCGACCCGTCGCAGAGTACGCTTTGCGGTTTGTCCTTCAATATCATCTACAATCAGGGTGGAAACGTTGACATTCATTCATTGATACAGCATATTTGCCATATAATTTCGTATGGCTATTCAAGTTTGTCCCCTCTGAGTGAGCTGGAAGACATAAAACCTTTAAAACCGTCTTCCATAAACATGCCCGAGGGGCCCTGCGCGCCCCGTATTAGGACAGTTTCCCTTCCAGTTGTGGACTCCGACGAAATTTTCGATTTAAAGTATGGTCATCTTAAGTATTAAAAGTAATAATATAGGAGTGTCAAAAGTGGAGTCGGATGTTCGAGGAATTGGCGGTGCTTTTGCATTGAATATATCATGATTCGTACGTAGATCCGCGTTGAGAAACGTACGTAGCGAAAGGGATAATATCCATACTACTCATAATTTTGAGTCAAGGTTATTATCAACAGTCAGAATCAACATCTATGCCGGTCCAATTGCTGTTCGTTGAAGTATAGTGGCTTCGAATAATGGGGTCCCATAATACATTTAAATTGTCGATACCTTCAAGAAAGAGGAGCAATTCCTGATGGCGAGACCGGCATTTTCGCAGGTCGAACGTGTGAATTGGGAGGTTAGATTCTCGCCGCCGGGAGAGAAATCTCATAATAGCAGCTGGATCCAATGCAAGCTCAAGACCATCGACAAAGACCAATCTTTTCAGGCGGGGAAAGATATTAGGTGCGAATAAGAGCACCTTGCTAAGCCATTCTAACGTGTATGACTGCGTGTAGATGGTATCGACGGAGCAGAAGGCGTACAAAAAAGAGTGTAAATCGGGGTTTTTTGGATCAATATGTTGGCACGAGACCTCCATTTCGAGACTTGTGATCTTGGCAAAGTCGCATTCTACGAAGGCAGACAGCAAGGTGACGCATATGGACAAGCTGATCTCTGATACCTGTTCCGAGTTATAGAATCGGAAAATCATACGGTGATTTTCGTTGAGCAGATCCGAATCTTTAAAATCGTCAAATCCCATTCGTCATTTGTAAATTTCCAGTACATTGACTCTACAGAGTGAATGCCGATAGAACTCGAGAAATGACGAGAGATCGAGCTCTGTAGAGACAACGCTTCTTCAATTCCCAGAACCTTTCCGTACGGAATTGTAGATTTCAAAATCACACGGCATCCTGAAGGTGATGTGATGTGTCGCAACAAGGTAGCCGCGTGCTGCAACTGGCACCTCAGTTGGAGTAACCTGAGCCTGGATAGCGAAAGATAGGGATAGATTGACTCCGGCGCTGTCTCAACAATAGTCCTTCTCAATTCTAAAAGTTAGAAAAAAAGTTTGAAAGTCAGACATGCGCTACTCTGCAAATATCTGCATAAATCCGCAATCCAGATATATGAGGAAATATACCAGTGTCTGCCTTTGGATATTCACTAACCACGTCACAAACTAGGAACTCCCAAGGAGATTCTGGAACTTGGTACGAGTGTGAGGGATAAACTGTATCTGGATGGCATGAAAGTCAAGCTGGAGAGCACAAATCCGAGTACGTGTGTTCGATTATGCCTTTACGTCGCAAATGCTTATCTCTTCATCAGAATCAGAGTCTGTTCCGCCTTCTAAACGACGGCGACTTTGATATTGTACAACACATTGACACACATCTTGATTTACATACATGCCATGTTTTATTTAGTACTGAAAGGCGTGTATGTCCTGTAACATAATGACGATTGTTTTATTATCTGTAGTTGTGTGCTGCTCGTATCGCCAGACCAATACGCAAATTCTCGCTGGGATGAAAGCTTCTGGCTTTACTGTAACTGCTGTGCGTTTGAATTTATCATCAAGGTCAATGAAATCAACTAACTTACGTTTGTTGATGCTTCTTCCACCCACTTCAAAAAATGTGTTAGTGTCTTTGTTCTGGTGCGTATATACAGTAAAGCTCTTCCGAAGCCCTCCTTGGATTGTACTACGGATTGGTTGAATACTAACCCATGTGAAATTTGTTTGTATTAACGGAGACATAATCAGATAACATTTATAGACCCACTGCACGTTACTGAACATTACATTATCAGTTTTTTTTTCGTATCTTCGCTTTTGTATGAGTCGTTGTTTCAACATGGGAAAGGGCAAGGGCAAGAGAACTCAGGAAATCTGTGTGCGTTGTCCTCGATGCAACAAGCCATTCGCTAAGCATGCAGATGTCCAAAATCACATCAATCAACCAAAATCGGCATGTCGTTTTCAATATGAGAACGTTATGCATTTTCAGTCCAATCGTTCAAGCTCTACATCTAGATCAGCAACCCCCGTATCTCGAGACCCTTCTCCCGAAATTGGTAATTTTATGGAAGTGGACTATATCGACAATTTTCTTGGCGCGTCATCAGAGATGGAAGATGACCCACCCCCCAAGGCATCAAAATACAGCTATCCGTACGTGAAGGAGGATTATAACGGGGCTGGAAGAGCATTTGGAACAGGCCTTACATTCATGGATCAGCTCAAACAGGATCAATTCGAACCCCAGCGGGCGGAAAATTTGTACTATCCTTTTGCCTCGAAAGATGAATGGGAGCTCTCCCTGTTCCTACTTCGCTCTGACATGAGCGTAGGAATGCTGAATGATTTTTTGAAACTTGAACTGGTAATTGAGCGTACATTCCCATCATTATTTATTTCAGCTGAGTCGATCCCGTATAGATAAAAAAACTTAACTTGTCCTACAAGTCAGCAAAAGATCTACGCAACCAGGCAGAGATCCTTCCCTCTGGTCCGCAGTGGAAGAGTCAAACGATCATACCAGAAATACCAAGCAAAAATCAGCTAACGCTTTTTTACCGCGATGGATTGGAATGTATCAAGGCGCTTCTCATCAGTCCCTTGCTCCAAGATAGCATGCACTTTAGCCCATTCAAGCTCTTCGACAAGTGCAACGAGATGATGCGGGTATACACTGAGTGGTTTAGCGGTGACATTGCGCATTTTATGCAGGTTAGTAGCAATGCCTTTGTCCAAGTTTGACGACAGTATAACAAGGTTCCCAAGGACCAGCTCCCAAAAGGAGCAACACTTGTACCTCCTATTATTTCCACGGATAAAACCAACATTTCCAACATGACCGGAGGCCGTGTCGCCTACCCTGGCCTTATCAGCATTGCCAACATAATGATGAACGTTAGAAACAAATCGTCAAATCATTTATTCCTTCTTTTTGTTCTTCTTCCCATACCAAAGTTTCTTCATCGCTCCAAAGCTGTGAATGGGATGATGGCAGCACGGCTATATCACCAGTGCATGGACATTGCTCTAGAATTGGTCAAACAAACTGCGAGGGTGGGAACCACCATGGCAGATGCATTGGGGAATAATCGTTTCTGCTTTACACCGCTTGCTGCCCTTATCGTTGATACTCCAGAATCTGCTCTGGCGGCTTGCGTCGCAGGATCCACATCCTCTGTGACGTTGGCACAATACGAGACGTTTGGGGATTCCTTTCGCCACCCTTCCCGAACTGCAGATCATACAATCAACACCATCATGGCCATCAACAATGTTAAGCCCCCTAATCATCTCGAACCATATCTAAAAGAAAGCAAAAAGCACCGTCTCAATGGGGTTCACCTACCGTTTTGGAGAGATTGGCCCTTGTCTGATCCTTCTGCATTCCTTACGCCTGAACCCCTTCATCACTGGCACAAGATGTTCTGGGATCATGATGCAAAATGGTGCATTGCTGCAGTCGGAGGTTCCGAATTGGATTTTCGATTTTCGATTTTACAGCACCGCACTGGTTTCCGACACTTCAAGGAAGGGATTTCTTCCTTGAAACAAGTGACCGGTAGGGAACATCGGGACGTTCAGCGATACATTGTTGCTCTCATTGCAGACACAGTCAGTACACCCTTTATCTTAGCCATCCGGTCTCTGATGGACTTTCGGTATCTCGCACAATCTCAAACAATCTCCGAGGCAATGTGTCTCAGAATTGAGCAGGCACTGCAAGATTTCCATGCCAATAAACAAGCCATCCTTGACGCGGGAGCACGTCGAGGTAAAAAAAACAACCCAATCGATAATTTCTATATTCCAAAACTCGAGTTTTTGCAAAGTGTAGTACACACAATTAGACTAAATGGATGTGCAATCCAATGGTCTGCAGACACGACAGAGCATGCACATATCGAGGTGGTCAAAGCCCCTTCCAGTTCCAGCAATAATCAAAGATACGAGCCTCAAGTTTGTCGATACCTTGATCGTCGTGACAAATTGCGCAATTTCGATTTGTTTACAGCTATACGAGAAATGAGGATCGATTTTTGGGCTATACACTCTGCAACAATTACGGATGAGGAGGAGCAGGAGGAGGGGGATGAGGGGGAGGAAAACGGCGAGGTTGTGATGGACACAACGTCAGAACTTCTTTCAACAATCATGCTGATGACAACCTTTCAATCAGCAAAGTCCAATCGCATTGTGGATTACTTCTACAAAGCTAGTCTCTATGAGCGTGGCGTATTGGAAGGCCCAGTCCCCTACAGAACATTTTCTTGCAGCAAAAACATTGTTGCCCATTTATCTAGGGATGCTAGTTCCAAAAGATTGCATATCGACGAGGTTGCGAGCATTTTTAAAATTCCCGACCTACGACCAGCAATTGCCGATTATGTGTCACTCATCAATAAGGAATCAAATCCGAGACAGACCAATTCTCGAGGTTATCACATCAAGGGGATAACTGGCAGGCGTGTTTCTCCTCCCGGTTGTCCGTTGCCGTATTCAAAACTTGAGGTATGGCATAAGGTCCGTATACAGTCGACTGCGTACCAATACCCTCATGAGATCCTGGAGGCAGTCACACTTAATGCATATCCGCCATCTAACAAACATCCTTTTGGATACTTCGATTCAGCAATCATAAACGTGGATGAATCTGAGGAGTGGCCTCGCAGCGGGCTTCAAGGTAGTACTTCTTTGTGACTTTTTTCCGAACCCCGTTGACCAGCCAATATTGTAGGCCATTCTGTCGTCGACATTCGTATTATTTTTCGCATTGTCGGAGAGACACCCAGTACTGTGTCTCCCAATATTACTGGAAGATTTCTCGCATACGTCCAACGTTTTGAGGTTTTAAATCAGCCACAGTCTCTAGGTTCTGCGATCCGTGGACCTTACCCAGAGCCAATAACCGGCATGTATAAATTAAAACGAAGTCAACGTACAGATAACACCATTATGGGTGGAATTTTACCATTGAATCAAATACGCTCCCTGGTTGATCTGGTCCCTCAGATGGGCGAGAAGGCAAGGCGAAGCCTTACTACACATAACAGTCATTCCACTAGCACCGAGTTCCGATTAAACAAATATTTTGACAAAGAACTCTATTTGGCCCTGTCATCATAACATATCCACCTCAGGAAACCCACAAAGTTTTCAATCCCTAATGCACATTGCCACTCAAATTATCACCCAACACGCCGGCCTCGTTGTACACAAAGACGACTCGGATCAATATCAACAGCCGCTTCTCACCAGTCCCGCTTTCTCACACTGTATCATCGTCACCTACTGCATATCCCTCCATCCATCTCATCTCTGCAGAATCAAGTCGTTCTCGCTCATCTTCCGCTCACCACTGCCCAAACTCCAAAGGATTCTTCCCAGAGTGCCTCTTCCTCTAAACAAAAATTCGCCTCCAGTCTTGTCGGTCCGTCCTGTCCTCAATTAGCGCCCATCTTGCCGGAGATACTCACTTTATTTTTTCAATTCCATTGCAGATTAAGCTGTCAGCACCTTATCTGAGATCTGGCGCCCTCAAGACATTCCCTCCCTATTTCTACCCACTGAAGTCCTTTGAGGATTGAGGACATCTGGAAACATACTGCAGACAGCACTATGTTATCTCGAAGCCATTCGTCCCAAGGTTCCCAAAATTTGCAAGAGGAAAGCATTGGCCTCTCTCCCACAATCCATACCTGCCATGCCTCTGTATTATTACCTACTGAATACCCCTCCATCCGTCTCATTTCTGCAGAATCAAGTCGTTCTCACTCATCTATTCCACCCACCACTGCGCAAATTCCAAAGGATTCTTCCCAGAGCGCCTCTTCTTCTAAACAAAAATTTTTTTCAAGGCTTGCCGGTCCGTCCTGTCCTCAATTAGCGCCCACCTTGCCAGAGATACTCACTTTATTTTTTAAATTCCATTGCAGATCAAGCTGTCAGCACCTTGTCCGAGATCTGGCACCCTCAGGATATTCCTTCCGTGTTCCTACCCCCCGCCAAAGTAGGGGGTAGCTCTTTTCCTCCTACTCATTCCCGTCCAACTTCCAAGCAGATCTCTTCCGATTTGCAATCCATAGCGTCTCATACACATCCAATACATCCACACAACAGTCATCCCTCCGTATCCGGCCATAACCCTTCCCCGACCCTCTTGCTTGCCTCGGGCACCAAATCCGATCAGATATTACCCCTCAAGTCTTTTGTTTATAAAGTCCTTCGCCACTCAAGGACATCTAAAAACGTACTGCAGATAGCACTATGTTATCTAGAATCCATTCGTCCCAAGGTCCCACAGATTTTGCAAGAGGAAAACATCGGCATTCGCTCTTATGCTCAGCCCAAAAGCAGTATTCAGAAAGCTACCCCAGAAGAGCTGGCGATGGATGCTGAGCTTACTGCTCTTGAGAACTCCGGCAAGATCAACATCATCAATAATTTCATTGACAATTCTATGCAAACATTCTGTGTTGCCGATTCTGGTTCACAAGATCTGGCTGAATCGTGCATCTATCCACAAGACTCTCTGTCCAGCGTAGATGTGCAGGTCTCAACGGCTCCTCTTTCCACCACCCTTTCTTTGCCATCTCCCCTCCTGTGTCCCCGTAGAGCCTTTCTGGCATCCCTCATCCTGGCCTCCAAATTTTCACAAGAAAAGTGTTATTCTAACCGTGCTTGGGCAAGGTTATCTGGTCTCCCACCTCGTGAAATTGGTCGCTGCGAATGTGCCCTCGCACAAGCCTTGCAATGGCGACTCTGGGTCGGCAAATGCGCCTTTGGTGAGAATGCTGCAACTGCCACATAGTCTCAATAAGTTTCAACTTTCACGACCGCGCCATGTAGTACGCATTCTCAATAATCACTCTTTTGCTTGCCACCACTATGCGCGCTCCTCCCGCATTCAGTTAGATAGGCATCTTCTTAGACTAGCCTAGAAAAATCTATAGAACTTTGTTTTACGTATACAGAACCCCTGAAGAATTTTTATACCCGCGAAGTTTGTTTTCAGCTTGAATTCCAACTACGACAAAGTGAGCGTATCACACACCATGCAAATCATCAGCTATGAGGAAATTTTACGAATCAAAGCAGAAGTATTGGCCCCTACTTTCCCAGATCTAATACATCCTACAACTTTCCTAGAGGCCGCCTCACTTGCTTCTCAAAGACAGCAATACGACTTGGAAATGGCTCAGTTAGTTGAGCAGACCCAAAAAATGGTCCTTTTGACCGAGAACAGGCTGATACTGGCCATCCTGGCCCTTTTCAACGAAATTAACTGGACCACCCTGGACCCAAGGTTACTATCGTTGGCTAAAGCCAAGATTACCGAGGGTGACCAGTGGCTCAAAGCACGAGCCGTGAGTTTTCTGTTTCTTCAAGTTTCAAGTTGATACTCTTGCTTAAGATAACTAGGAGGAGACACTTCGGGATGCAGACTCAGGCAGCCCCGAGCACATATTGACCCAAGGGATGTCCATTATAGCCAACGGCCAGATTCATATTCGAACGGTAGAGGTGAGTCACAGTGATAACTACTTTGTTTCTACACTTTCTTAGTAATGGGCAGGATCTCATACGAGAATGTCAGGATCATTAATAGGGTCAAGATACTACATTGTAAATAGACACTTAATTGCCTTTAAAAATGTACATTTTATTGCTTGATATGATTGAAGAGCTTTACTGAGACCAATCACATTGGACATCAAACTCTCCTAAGTCTGGAATCGTACATAGAGATAGCTAGGAAAATCCAAAGCTCGCAGTAGTAATGTTGGAATGCTACAGAGCTCAACGGAGCATCCCGCCGATGACACATGACGCTATACTGTCTACAGCCCATTTTGATGCTACATCCGGTTGGCAGGACAATACGTTGAGTTACCTCCAAAAATCCGGATTTACTGATGTATTCGGACTGCTCTCCCACCAGATCTTCCAACGTATACACCCTATCCGACGTAGGCCCTTGGTTCAAGGCTATGTAACCCGTGCTGGAAACAGGGATGTTTTCCGTTTGAAGGTCGCAGTGCGCCGGAGCCAATTTGTCAATGAGTTTGCTGTGGGCCCGAGCGCGAACATACGCGTCAGCCGCCTTGGATTCTTTCTGACGTTTTTTTGCCCGGGCGTTGTTGGCCGCCTTATTTCTTTTGACAACTCGTTTTTGCTGGCCTTCAGTGAGAGGGCGCTCCAGGGGTGTTGATGCGTAGGTAGTGGAGGCGATGGGGGTGTGAATACGAGGTGCTCGAAAATCAAACCCCGGGTCTTGTAATGCCGCCACAATGTGACCGGGGAGATCGAAAAACGCCTGCAACAGGGACGTGTGCATCCTACGGTTTACGCGAGTTGTGAAGAGTTAGCTATGGGTAAGCGGTTGGGGCACAAAGGGTTTAAACCTCAGTGTATGTCCGTGCCCGAACATTCCTGAGGAAAACACCGCCTTTCGCAGTCCAACAGTGTATGTCCGTGCCCGAACATTCCTGTTTTCTTGCCAGAGGGAGGGTGTGGAAACAAAGGGGGAAGGAAAGAGTGCTTGAAGACTTACCTTTCACGTTCAAATGTTGGTTGAGATCTAAGCGAGTTGGATTGACGATGACGACAAAGATTAATGAATATTTCCCACGAGCGCGTGACTGCACTCAATGATTCCGAGTAGACCCTGAATAATGGTGAGTTGTCAATGCAAGCTTTTTACCTTTAACGCATAACCTTAATATGTCAAACTCTGACAGGCCCTCTAAGCGATCATGCACTGGTCGTTCATCATATCACGACACTGTGCCCAGCTTGAATAGGCACGATGTCATCCACGTCAGCGAAGGGACAATTCGAAATATAGGAGGAGTTTTTCGAGCGACTCGCAGATTTGAGTCGCCTCAACGTGTCGCTGGAACTTGGGAGCAAGTCACGTCTTGGGAACCGCCGGATGACGAAGAATATGCTTTAAATCCCGACGGGATTTTTACAATACCGTCGTAGATCAGGAGGTGGTGGCCGAGGATGGCACAAAAGACACTGTAAAAAGACAACAGAGCAAGGTTTCGGTAAGAAATGAGTACGTTATGACAGCAGTAGACGCTAAAACCATGCATAGAAACGGCCTCACGTAGTTTGGAAAGAGACCCACCGTGAAACATATCTGGAAGAGATTCTTCGCTGGGCCGGGCGCGGTGACTTCCGCCATGCTACACAGTGTCCAGACTGCCTTGTACGAGGAGTAACGCCCGAGACTCCTGAATTCAGGTGTTGCGAATGCTTTTCGCCTGACCTCGTATGCCAGGCCTGCTGTGTGAAACGCCACAGATTACATCCCTTTCACCGAATTCAGGTAAGCTGTTTGGCATCCAGTTATCATCTAATATTATCTTTAACATACCTATCTTGTAGAGATGGACCGGCACCCACTTTTTGGCAGTTTCTCTAAACACAATTGGGGGAAAAATTCAGCTGAATCATTCCAGCGGGTATTGCGAAAACCCAACGCCGTGTCATGCCAGTTTTTTGGTGCTCCATACGAATGGAATTCATTCGGTCAACTTATTTTACTGTAACTGCTCCAGAGCTATCCCTCATCACTTGCAATTACTCCGACGACGGCTATACCCAGCTTCACAAATTACTCCAAAAACAGTTGCAACTTTTGAGTTGCTGCGTCATCTCCATAAAATGGCATTAACTACCAAGGCCTCGACATATGACTTTTATCGCGCTCTTGAAAAGTCAACAAACAACACAGGGATTAACCTCCCACCCTCGCGTTACCCTGCACTATTCCGGATGATTCTTCAATGGCGGCATTTACAAATGCTAAAGTGGGCGGGGAGAGGGCATAGCCCCACAGGGGCTGCAGGTACAGGCAAGGGTGAGCTTGCAATTCAGTGCCCGTCTTGCCCACATCCCAGTATAAATCTTCCTGTTGGCTGGGAAAATGCGCCAGACGAAATGAAGTGAGTTATATTGATGTTCACTAGTATCCGATAGCTAACGTTACTACAGATTCCTCTATATGGTTATGATATGCATGGACGCCAACTTCCGATTAAAAAATCAGATGGTGTCTAACTGGTCTCAAGACCCTGGGCTTGGAATCGGGTGGGCGTATATGATACCACTCAAAGGATATGAGGAGTATGTCAAGAGCCGGCTGTCAGACAAAGACGTAAGATTCAAGAGTTTGAATAGCTATTGGTTACTGATACCGGGTCTAGATAAGCACATGCGTTGGGTTTCAAGCACTAGCCAAGGCCAATACAAAATTTTCAATTGGACTACGTTACACGGGCCTGGGACTTACAGTATGCGGTCGCTCAGAGATGATTATGAGAGTTGGAAATCTACATAAGGGAGAAAGGTGCGTGCTATCAATTTAATGCTAGATGAATTTGTGTTCTAAGAATTCATAGATATGCCAACATGGACTACATTTTTGCTTCAATTCTTCGAACATTGGCTGTACAATTTGTGCTGGCAAGCTACGATATAGCTTGTCAGTGGTTCATCAATCTTCTTCGGCGAATCGAAACACAGTGGCCAGATGAAATCAAGCCACGTTCCAACATCACACTGATGCCCGCAATCCCCAAGCTGCATGAGCCAATGCACAAGCAGCAAAATCATGAGCTATACTCCTACAACTACATGCCTGGTGTTGGTTTATCAGACGGAGAGTGCCCCGAGCGTGTATGGGCGCCGCACAATGTCCTGGCAAACGCAACCAAGACTCAGGGTCCGGCCGGGTTCACGACATGACACTCTTGACGACCATTTCGGCTTTTGGAATTGGCTCAAATATACGTCGATGGGAACTACGTTGCTTCGAAAGTATAAAAATGCGGTGGCTCAGCGAAATATTCAGACAGAGGGCCATCGGGGCTTGACAGATTCTTTGGAAGACCCAAGACTTGTGCCTGCATGGGAGAAAATGTGTGTCAAATGGGAGAAAGATCCCTTTCCAAAAACCACAGCAAAAAACCCATATTATGTGAAGGAGACTGGTAAGTGATCCCACCTATATTCATCTATCATATGCCTGATTAGGTATAGGTGCATCTGAAGCTGAAGTCAAGAAGGCCCTTCACGATGAAGAGGCTGAATTTTTATCTAAAGGTGGAACGTTACCGCACAAAACTACCCCGTCTGTCTTTATTGGTATGGGCCTAGACCTTGAGGAAGCACAGTAAGTTATATTCCTCGTCTACAACATAAGACTTTAACTTATAACATGGGTGCAGGCGGCGACTTAAACGGCTAGCTACCAACACGAGTGCAGATGCCACTATTTGCCAAGAAGGCACACTCACGGAGCAGCGAAATATCCTCACTACACGCATTCGGGCATGGGAGCAACTTGTTCCCATCTATATGCCAGGACTGCTTCAGTATCAGACAGATAATCCGCCGACAGAGCAGTCAACGCACGCCGAAGACATTGTCCTGTGGCTTCCATCAATGGTACCCGCAGAATGCAGAGAAACTATCTGTGTGGCCGGCTTGGCTGATGTCGAACAGAAGCTGCGGATGGCGCATATGACCGACTCTTTGAATGCAATACGGCAGATTCTCAAAATCAAGTCACGAATGATTGAATTCAAAAATAAAAACATACGAGGACAACGTGGGGGAACCAGGTCAACGTCAGTTATCGACCGCGTGCATGAGCGTGCACGATTTGCAGCAGGAAAATATCGTGCAGCTCGGAAAGCTTATTTCGAGTTGGCAGGACCTGGTAACTGGGAGCAGAATTACCGTGTACTTGCAGACGGAGATATTCGAGCATATCAAGATCCTGCTCGGCTAGGACCCAGAAAGGGACGCCGCGGAACGCTTGATGATGAACAGGTCGCGGCAGGGATGGATGTAGAGAATCAGCCAGAAGAGGGGGATCTTTTCCTGTTCAACGAGGAGCGCACCAAGCGTCAAGGATCGGGTCAGACACGGCGAACTCTGTCATGGATCTGGACGGTTTGTACCAATGCTGCAGACACAACAAGCGAAGAAGAGAAAGATGATCTCTTGCGTGTTGAATGGGCGAGGAGCCGAGCTAGGGTCATGCGCGCAAAAGAGGAGGTTTCGATGTTGAAGGAAGAGATGCGGCGAACATTAGTGTTTTTGGACTGGAAAGCTGCCTGGTGGCGAGAACGCAAAAACGCTATCTCTAACGCGAGTAGCGATCGCTTGGAGGCCATTTCCGCATTTGCCATTGTGCAAGCTGACCTTCAAGATTCCTTGGCGGAGCATTTCCAAAATCTGTGGCGGTCTCCATTACAAGAGGCAACATTGCGTGCTGCAGGTTCTTCAATTGCTGCCACTGAGCCCACATCAGTTTCTTCGACTGACCCTGCCTCGACATTGACATTGCTTGGAGATGGAGATGAAGGTGATGATAACGGTGATGACGACGATGAGTACAACGAGGAAGAAATGTTTGAAGAGAGTGGTGTGGAGGAGTTGGATATCACTGCAAATAGTGTAGCAGCATTGGTGTAAATCAACATTAAATTCGTAGCTACATACTTTACATGCAATTTAGAACGATATGTCGACGAGGAAAAAGGTTACAGAAATGCTGCCAAGCAAAGGTGGATAGCTGCCGCGTGCAGATAAGCTGCAAGAGATTCCAGCGGGAGTATGACGCGGTATGACGAAGTGACAGGAACCATCCATCGCGTCTAAAAATACGCCTGCATCAGAGGCAGTGCCAGGCCCAGACCCGCAAGGGTGAGGGTGGGCAGGGGTGGGCCGAGATTGCGTCTAAAAATATACTTGCATCACTGATGAGTGATCATCAGGAGGCTGTGCGCGGTCCAGACCAGCAAGGGCGGTGTGGCACACGGCTACTGCACCCGCGAACATCCCAATCGGGAAGGCGCGCATTTAATTCCCCCGCGTCATCCAAACCCACCCCGACCAATCCATCCCGCCACCACCCCCGAACCCTGCGCAAACAGCGCCGCCGCATTCTAGGCGCTGCTGGCTACCGACCCGTATTTTTTTCAGCCCAAACGGCGCCCCCAACGACGAGCAACGCTATTCCGAACGGCCGGCATGCGTATTGATGCATTGTTTGGTGCAGCTGCCCAGCACGTGCTCAGACGCGGCGAATGCATCAAATGTGGCAACTGGAAACTGCCAGGCTAGATATATACTGCCCACCTGGCAGTTTCCAGTATATGATACATCAGGACAGCAGGTAGAGGTGGCACTTTAGCGCGAGGTGTACTAAAAGGATCACCGTCTGATTCTGATTCTTCATCAGTAGTTGTCCATAATTCATTGTTGTCGGACATTGCAATAGAATACAGTAGACTGCAGTGACAATAAAAGGTAAAACATGGTTGAACAGATATTAGACAATGATTGGTCCCCCTATTCCCAATTAGGCTTCGAGTCAATCAAATTGACAAAGCTCGACAGTCGAATAATTTTTCAAGCCTTCAATTTCAATTTCTCACCACATTTTATCATGCTGCATCCTCGTATCATTAAGCAAAAAAAGAAGGCACCAAAGTCTACACGTTCCTTTGCAACACAACGCTCACAACGCCTAAAAGCATTCACAGCAGAAGATCTCAATAGTCTTGCAAACAAGATTAAAAAATACTTTAAATGGAGCCATATGCCGCGCGACTTCCAACTTGAAGCAATCAAAGCACAACTGCAGAATTGTGATGTACTTATTCATGCTGGGACGGGCAGTGGAAAAACCTTTATTGCCGCAGGCCCACATGCTCATGAAAAAACAGAGGGAATGGTAACAATAATGGTGTCTCCATTAATTGCTCTTCAAGACGAGCAGGTAAGTATATATGTATATGTGTGCCAACGGCGATAAGTGTTTTACAGATACTTACAAACAGCTATAGGCAGAAAATTTCACAAAGGAATACGGACTCTCTGCAATCGCAATCAATAGCGCTCATGGAGGGTGCACAGTGGAAGTTATGAAGGCATGCCACTCATTTTATTTTGGCTTGAAGTTTTATTAATCAATAAGAAGAATATATGTGCAGGAAAATGGCGGATTATAGTAATCTCACCTGAGATGATACTTTCAAAACGCTTTATCAACAATGTTTTACGAAAGCCTGAAATGCGAAACCGTCTTCTATCAGTGGTGGTTGATGAGGCCCATGTTGTGTCGCATTGGGGTTCTGGCTTTCGAAAAAAATACGGAACATTGGGAATTCTCCGCGCTCTACTGCCAAAAGACATTCCAATGGTTGCTATGTCAGCTACCCTTCCTGCGCGAGTTCGTCACGACGCCCGTTCTTCTAGTTGAAAAATTAGCATACGAGTGCGACTTGACAAAGATAGGATCATCAGTCATATCAACTGTTAAAGCCAAAAAAACAAAGAACATACGTGAGGCTACAATATATCCCAAAGCAACCGACAAAGACTATGCTATAAACCATGGATCTCGCCGTGGAGCGCATGGTGCACACAATACTACCCTCGACTCTAATTGCGATGTTCCTGTGGACTTGCATGCCATTGACAAAGGTCTGTACAGTTTGGTACAGACGACAGTATGTCGACGGAAGGTTTTGAGGATAATATATGGAAATGTTCAATCAGGTACGTGCCAGTTTGTTTCTTAAACAAATAGAAACTCACTTATATCAAAGAGCCAACTGTTCCGTGCTGTGATCTATGCACTCCTTCTCTTCTCAATCTAACCTGCCCTGCACCGGCTGCCCCAAAAACACAAAAAAAAACATCTATAGAAGGTGCAGTAGACCCAGAACTGCGAAAAGTTATTCTGGAATGGCGCAAGTCTTTGTGGCATCGTGATTTTGGAGATTCAATGTTTGGACCATCTGGTATACTGTCAAATAATGCTGTCAATAAGCTGGCTTCGTATGGTGCAATTTTGCGACTAACCAAGCTCAATGAAATACTAGGAGGAAATTGGCCCTGGTTTGGTAAGTATGGTGATGAACTTCTAGCACTGTTCAGAACAACAGTAATCGCACCTGCTAAACCCAAGCCCTCAAGGGCTCAAACAACCGCTAAACGAACATTGGATGGAATCATGGGGGTGAGGGTGAGAACGGTGAGGAAAGAAAGCAACCACGTCTCACTTCAACAGACATGCCATCAACGGCTACCAGTGCCGTGGCTTCTAATTCCCGCGCCACTCTGCCACCTGCAACTCCTGCGAGATTTGTGCCACCAATTCAATATCCGTATTATTATCCAACCATCTCTCCACATACTCCGCAGAACACCAGGCATGTTATGCAGAGAAACCCTTATGCTGGCTATCTGCAAACACCAGCATCTTCAGCTGGAAGCTATATTCCTTCTAGTCCTATTCCTTTTAATTCCCCACATTACTATCCTTACTTCGGTCCTACTGTCCAAATGTCAAACCGCCCGGACCTGCCATCTAATCTTAGAAGCAGTTCACCTGCACCATAATATATGATTTTTTGGCTCAAATTACAAGTCATTTTTTTCTTAAAAATTTTTTTTTTGTGACCTTGTAAAAATGAATTTTATTATAAAAGAAACCTATCTAAATGATTCTGTAGACAACTTTTTTTTAAGTTGTGGAAGGTTGTTGTTGAGGCAAATCGCATTTTTTTCACTAAGTCCGAGTCACAAAACGAGGATTCCCTCAAATCCGAACCATTTGTCCCAGGCCTTCTGTGAATCTCTCTCTTTTCGCACTCCGATCAATGTTTGATGACATAAATAAACACAACATTTGTACAAACATATCACTCGGTACCTGCCTTATCTAGAAAAGAGACAAGATTCACAGAAGGCCTGGCTCGCGAGGCTAATGTTCAACGTGAAGTATAACGAAGTGTTACGATTGCAGAACGGCTACTATGTGCTGAGTCAGCGGGTGAGATCAACACCACTTTCCCTCTCACCACATAGACGAAGCACCACATACAGACGCATCCACCCTCAGAGCGTCAAAGAAAATTTTCTTTCAGTTTTCATATTTCAAAACTCAGTGAATAAACTCCTCAGGAAAATTTTCCCGCCATGGCACGCATTGTGGACAACCCTACGGACGCCGTCCCACCGGATTACACCCTGCCCGCCTTTCAAGCTGTTCGCAATGCCCACAAAGCAGCCGTTCCGGGCGTCACTGACGAACAAGCTGTGGTGGCGCTTAAAGCGATATGGCACGCCATGAACGAGGTTCAGAAAGCCGCGTTATCATACCCCAATCCTGATTGGAGATGAGATGTTCATTTTGGATCTACACACGACGCCCTCAACCCAAGCAGTCATTCTTTCCATAAGTCATCCACACGTCTTATCTTATCAACACTTGTCACATGGGAGCCACGTTATTCCGGATCATGTCACTTCGTCGGATCATCAAGGCTATGCGACGGATCAGTCAACCATCAAACTGCACAGCTTTCTACACTGCCTTGCACAGCCGGACTTTCAACTTTATTTTTATCAATTCAATGGTCTTACTCAGCGTCAGGCTGCGGATTACTCATTCCAACTTATTTTTGGTTTGTCTTACTCATCCTTTTGTGTTTATTTATATCTTTTCTATTGTCTGTTGCGCTTTTATTGTCTTTGTCTTACCAATCTTCTATGCTTTCTGAGTCATCCTTGCTTCTTTTATCTAATCTGTATTACCATTCACCTTTGTCATACACTTCTTTCTTACTCATCCTATTCATTTCTTATCTGTCGTTGTGTCGATATTGACATGTCTTATTGTTCTTGCTTATTGTTACACTTGCGTAGCCTCATTCTTGACACGTTGTACAGTATATGACTCGGTTTTCAGTAGCTCAGATTGGTATTTCGTTCACGTAGCTTTTAGTATAAAAGCTGTAGTAGAATTACACGAAATGACAGGAAAGTTACACCCAGTCCCCACTTTCTTCAAAGCAAGTCAATTTTCATCCAAGTCAAGTCAATTTCAAGTCAATCCACATCGATTCATTTCAATTCCAAGTTCAAGTTCAAGCCAAGCCCAAACCCAAGTCCAATTCAGTCATCAGTTCCACCCTCCATCGAGACCAAGTTTACTTCCATTCATCCGAAGTCATCTCACTTTCCATTAAGAGAGGATTTCATCCGAGACCAGTCATCCTTCTCATCCAACGCCTCTTCTTCTCAGCGTTGAATATCCAACTTCTATCCAGACATCCAGTACTTCCCTACTTCTCCTCCTCCATTCAATCCGTCACCGCTCCTAGTCCTTCTACACCTTCCAACCATCGCCGTTAGGAGTGTATTCAAGACATCCTTTCCCTCCGTCAACTCATCTGGAGTGATTTCATTCGAGACAGACTTAGTCTTTCACCCTCAATTCAGTCGATACTCCCGCGACGTATAGCTTCATTCCAAGCGTCAGAAAGATTGTCAATTTAAGGACACTTTCGCCTTTACCATCCGCTTATCAAGATTCAGCCATTTAATGACATTCCAACTCCTAGTCATCTCCTCATCTCCCCTCGGAACATTCCCCACTCACTTCAGACAACCCCTCTAAGATTCACATTTATTGATTTCTCATACACATTCTACACATCTTCTTCACGCTTTCCATATACACCCGCCATCCAATTCCATGGTTCTATCCCATTTTCGGAAGGCTTATTTACTATCGTACCCAGACAACCCGGTTATCCTCTTCTTACTATTTCGCTTTTGTTACCCTTCACAATCCACACCATCCTAATCTACTTAAATCCTAGGCAGCGTCCTCCCTTAAGAAACTTAGGAGAAGGTTTTGTCCTATCCAGTCTGGACCACTCTTTCCCTGGGGTTTGTGTTTGTTGGATTACATATAGTTTATAACCAATCACAAACTTCGATCTTCAGCGTGGCAGGCACAACGCGACGAGGAGGTTGCCAGGGCCGAGGAACACACTCGCCTTGATATGGAAGCGGCGGACCAAGCCGCGCAGCTTCTCAAACAGGATGCAGATGCTGCCCATCTGGAGGAAGTGAAAAAGAACCGTGCAAAGTTCTGCCCGGTCCTTGATCACCCTATTCCGGTCAACCTCCCGGTCGTAATCAACCCTGCCGCGCTTCGTCGTCTAGACGCCGCCAAGTACGGGCGTCACAGACGCCCGTGCTAGCGCCCACGCTGCAACTTCAGACGAGTCCATGTCCATTGTCTGGAAGTCCGGAGTGGCCTCTTTTGTTCCGTCTCTGGTAACAAAGGACTCACGCAATACTATTCCGGACAAGGATTTGACGTGGGAGGATTTTCACGTCACTACTGCCAGGTTCATCACTGCGATTCGCCGTGCCGGGTGGCCGCCCGAGCGTGTTCTCATGTTCATTGGGTTTTTTGAGGGCATCAAGAACCACTCTTCCCGCTTTGACCCTGGTCGCCTCAATTGCCTTGCACTTTTCACCTACCAGGAAAGCATCCGCAAGGATTGGCACATTTCTATTGCCTCAGGCAAAGGAGGTTGGGACCTAGCAAGCTTTAGTGAAGAGCTTTACAGGAAAATCAAGGCAAAAGTCATAGATGACGACCGTGAAGCCAAGGATGCGCAATATGATCTTGCAAGGGTGCGTAGTCTGTCTTGTTTTTTTTTCAGTCCATCCGCGCAAATACTAATCCTCCTTTATTTTCTATTCTGTTTCGCACCCATTCTCATGCATGTTGCTTTATGTCCCGCCCTGCTTTTGCTTTCCCACTTGCTGTTTTACCCACCACCGCTTTACTCCCATCGCTTTATCAAACGGCCCTCCGCTTGCCAATCATGCACGCCGCTTTTTTGCTTTACGCTTTACGCTTTACGCTTTACGCTTTACGCTTTACATCTTCACTTGCGTTTGCTCGCCATTGTCTTCTTTCAACTTTCGGCTGGTTCAGTCCAAGGCGCTGGCAAAATTGGGTGGGCCGCATGACAGAGCAGACACTTACCGGTTGGGTTGCTCTGCCCAACCTCATGCCCGTGCAGACAGTCCTCCTCGCAATCATCGTGACTTGAAGCGTCGCCAATCGCCCTCTCCCTACCGCCAACTACGTGAAAACAAACAGCCCCAGGGTTTTCGGAGTGGCGCAGCATTGGAGCCCGCCTGCGCCGTTTGCTTGGGCCGCCGTTCTCACGACTTTTGCTCCTGTCAACTCCCGCGCATTTGGGATGGAAGCCACCCTTCCTTTGCGGATCGCGAAGGAAGAACACTCGTTGTCAAGTCTTCACGTCAAACACTCTGTTTCGATTGGCAGACCACTGAGGGATGCACACAGTCCAGTCATGGAGACAGACACCGCTGTTCAGGGTGTGGTTCATTCACCCATGGAGCCCAAAAATGCTCTCGAGCTCAGGCACACTCAAACTAGTTGTGTATACCCAGCAGCTACGTGGAAGCGCTTGCTTGATGAGGCAGGTCTCCATCAGAAATATCCGTTTCTTGTACATGGTTTTCAACATGGCTTCATCTTCGATTTTCCTACTATCTCCACTACCCAATCCCCCCCTAATCGCCCTTCCGTCACACAATTTCAGAGAGAGTTCGATGACATTGTCGCGCTGGAACTCAAGAAGGGTTGCTACATTGGCCCTTTCACAAGACGCGATCTTGAATCCCTTATTGGCCCATTTCAAACTTCTCCTTTCTCAATCATCCCTAAACCGGGTCGCCCAGGGAAGTTTTGCATCATTCAAAATTTCTCTTTTCCATCTTCACCTTCCTCTTCATTTCCCAACCCTTCCATCAATTCTTATACCTGTGCTTCAAATTTCCCCTGCACGTGGGGTTCCTTCTTGGTTGTCTCTCTTTTCTTGGGTTGGCTTCCACCAGGGTCACAGCTTGCTGTACGGAATGTATCCAAAGCCTTCCGCACTGTGCCTCTGCACCCATCCCAGTGGCCCGCAGCTGCAGTTTGCATTGGAGATGACGAATTCTGCGTTGACACCCAAGGTGCATTCGGAGCATCACCGTCGGGTGGGGTGTTTGGGCTCATACAAGATGCTACAGTTGATGTTTTTCGCTCTCGTGGCATTGGTCCGGTCACTAAGTGGGTTGATGATCATCTCTTCATTCGTATTCTTTGCAATTTTCTGCTACAGTACAACGCACAATGCGCACGCGCTGCTATTCGTTTTGCGGAGTCAGGCCCTCAGTTTTCGGGGGGTCGGGTGTTTTATTCTGGCAGTTTGCTGGTGGATGGTACTATTGAGGAGTCGGACGACAACTGTCGTTTTCCCTTACAGGACCTTTCCCAGGTTTCCTCTTGTTCTACAGAGAATAGCCGCTTTTCTTATTGCTTTGCAGACATTGATTCTATTTCTGCAGAGACAGGTACGCCATGGGAGACCGCCAAAGACATGCCTTTTGCATCTTATGCCACATTCACAGGCTATGGGTGGTGTCTCTCAACTTGTACAGTTTGCATTGAGGACAGCAAAAAATCAAAGTACCTAGATGCCATCGCAGCTTGGCTCTGTTCGTCTCAACATTCTCTCGAAGATGTCCAGAAGCTCTATGGTAAGCTCCTCCACTGCACTTGCGTGGTTCCTGCGGGATGTGCCTACCTCACGGGCTTCGAAGCAATGCTCCGCAGTTTTGCCACCAGTTCGCGTCCTCTCGCTCTTCGCCATGCACCCAAATCAATCCCCGCCGACCTTGAATGGTGGAAGCAAAGGTTATCTCAACCCATTCTTGCGCGCCCCATCCCAGTCCCGGTTGCGGTCACTGATGTTGGAGCCTTCTCCGACGCCAGTTCTGGGTTTGGCATTGCAATTGTCATTGGAGACCAATGGCGTGCATGGAGGCTCCTTCCCGGCTGGCAGACTCTTAACGGCAAACAAGACATTGGGTGGGCGGAGGCTGTCGGTTTTGAACTGCTCGTCTACACCCTCGGTTCTATTGCGCCCGACGCCTCTCGTCTCCAAATCTATGGCGACAACATGGGCGTTGTTGAAGGCTGGTGGAACCGACGTAGCAGAAATTCCGCCATCAATGGCGTCTTCAAGCGCATACTCACGTTTCTCTCCAGCAGTGGCCGCAACGAGTCAATTTTCACAGCATATGTCCCATCCAAGAACAACCCAGCCGATGGCCCCTCGCGCGGCATCTATCCATTGCAGTCGCTTCTTCTCCCACCATGCCCCTTACCCCCATGCCTCCACAACCTTGTCATCAATTTTGACAGCCCTGCCGCAGCCGCGTTTGACCCCACCACGTTTTCTGGCCATGCCTTCAAACACAGAGTTCTAGCAACTGATTGCCTGTCGTGAGAGCCGACTAATGCGCGGCTCTTCGTCGACGAGCTTGAGTTGTATCGCCCACACTGGGAGGACCGTGCTGGGTAACCCTGTTATACCACGTCGGTCACACGCTTTTCTCCTCTCCCCCCTGTGCCCCACCTCTGCCACTGACTCCCCTTCTCGACGTCGGGCACGACCATACCGTCCAGATCTTACACCATTTCCATCCCCGCTTTGCCCACACTGCCCTGCTGCAGACCGCCTGCTCAAATGGGTCCCAGCAACATCGCAAACTGCCTCTGATGCTGCGGGTCATGCTGTTCCACTGTCTGAAGGTGATCTGGAGCGTGTCCTCACTGTTCTTGGCGCTCGCTACACAGAGGGAACCAGCAGTGCATACGGCAGCGCCTTACTGGTCTTTCATGTTTGGTGTGACCTTCGTGAGGTTCCCGAGGAACAGCGGTGCCCTGTAAGCAACATCCTCCTTCTTGCATTTCTGTCTTCGTGCGCAGGAATGTATTCTGGGGCACAGGTCACCAATTATGTTCTATGGTGTTCGCGCGTGGCACACGCTTCATGGACACCCACTTGTATACAACAAGCTTGAAGTCGATGCAGCCCTTGCTGCTGGCGAGAAACTTGCATCCCGCTCATCTCGCCGTCCCAAGCGCGCACCCTTCACTCCTTCTATCATTGAGTCCATACGAACTCACCTTGATCTTGCCGTTCCACTTGACGCTGCAGTCTTTGCTTGCCTGACGTCAACCTTTTGGTCAGCCGCACGCCTAGGCAAATTCACAGTTCGTAACCTCTCTTCCTTCGACCCCGGTGCTCATGTGAAGAGGTCAAACATTTCTCATGCTACTGACCGTGCTGGTAATGCAACAACCGTCTTCTTCATCCCGCGCACAAAGTGTGCCCCTGCGGAGGGCGAAGAGGTCTACTGGGCCCGCCAGGATGGCCCGTCCGACCCCGAAGCTGCCCTTGCAAACCACTTCATGGTCAATTTCCCACTCGATGATGAGTTTCTTTTCTCTTATACACATGCAACGTCTGGCAAGCGGCGACCACTCACGAGGACCGCCTTTTTGGACCGCATCAAGAAGGCTGCTCTAGCTGCGGGTCTTGAACCGCTACATGGGCATGGCCTGCACATTGGTGCCGTGTTGGAGTATTTACTCCGCGGTGTCCCTTTCGAGGTTGTAAAGGTGCTGGGCCGCTGGTCTAGCAAAGCGTTTGCCAACTATCTCCGCCAACACGCAAAAGTCCTGTTGCCTTACATTCAGAATTCCGCTTGTTTTTTGGAATTTAATTGCATTACGCTCAATATTCCGCCTGTGCACTCACTTTGGACTCTTCCACAAACTCATGGAGTATTCCCTCGCATTTCGAGTTGGTTGCACCATCCAAATCTGCGAGTGTCAGTGTCTTGCACAGCGTGTCCACACGCGCACAGATTTTGGTAGTGCTCCCCACCCAAACCCTGATATCATTGACATCAGGTTACTAGCTATATACAATCATTACTTACTCACTCTCCTTTGCATATCTACACGTAACACGAGATCCTCTCGCTCCTCATCTCTGTTCACCTGCTAAAGACACATAGTTTATGTTCAACGTGAAGTATAACGAAGTGTTACAATCGCAGAATGGCTACTATGTGCTGAGTCAGCGGGTGAGATCAACACCGCTTTCCCTCTCACCACATAGACGAAGCACCACATACAGACGCATCCACCCTCAGAGCGTCAAAGAAAATTTTCTTTCCCCACCCACCATCCCTTTGCACACCTTTTTGGAGTCACTCGACGTGTCTTGGGTATCACTCCTTCCACAGTCTGGGGGTCCTTGCTCACTTTGGACTCTTCCACAGACTCACGGAGTATTCCCTCGCATTTTGAGTTGGTTGCACCATCCAAATCTGCAAGTGTCAGTGGGAAATATTATGCAAGTATCCGCGGATTTTCATTTACACGTTAGGATTTTCCGAATGTAAAACTAACTTGTACGGAAGACTCATATCTTGCACAAATAGTCCAAGTAGAACTCCGAGTAGAAATTTCTCTTACATTTTGAATAAAAGATGAACTTTAAAGTTGTCTTATACATTAAGTACCAGATCAAGGTGTCAGAATGAACTCCAGTCTGAGTATAAATCAAACTGTAAGAAATGCTTGTATGTTAACTGGAAGAAAAAATACGAGAAGTTTTTCCTGGAAGACACGCTGCAAGGTTATTAGTCAGATGATGTAGCGTAATTATCTACCCGGGTTAGCTGGAAATTAATCTTATATGTTAATATCAGGGCCAAAATCAAAATATAAGACTGATTTCCAGCTAAATCGGGTAGATAATTACGCTACATCATCTGACTAATAACCTTGCAGCATGTCTTCCAGGAAAAACTTCTCGTATTTTTTCTTCCAGTTAACATACAAGCATTTCTTACAGTTTGATTTACACTCAAACTGGAGTTCATTCTGACACCTTGATCTGGTACTTAATGTATAAGACAACTTTAAAGTTCATCTTTTATTCAAAATGTAAGAGAAATTTCTACTTGGAGTTCTACTTGGACTATCTGTGCAAGATACGAGTCTTCTGTACAAGTTAGTTTTACATTCGGAAAATCCCGACGTGTTATTGCAGCTCCGCACATAAAAAATCTGCAATCTACTGCCGGATTGACGGCTGACACATCCATCAATCATTACGCGTCTCTAACCAGAGGTTACGAGGCTTCTCTTTGGAAGACTCATTATTTATAGCCTCTCCCCCCTGCCAAATTTCCACCGGTCATAACGTTTATGCAGCCGGCATTTGCCGCGGTTTAAAGTTAAAAGAAGTAAAATGGATTCCAACACAAGTGAGTAAACTTCTTTTAACTTTAAACTGGAGTGGTATTATTCTTTGTAACGTATACTAAACTATTATACTGGATTATACTCTAACTGTAGTGTATACTTAGTATGCCCCTATGATATGATATTGAGGGAAAAGAAGAAGTCATAAGTCAGAGATCGGCGTATGTACTCAACACTTTAGGATAGGGTGCCCCGACTGATGGCAAAAATAGGCACGCGTAATGGCGGTGATCTCATCATATTCTTGGGATATGATGAGGTCATGGCGGTGACATCAGCATTTTCCTGACCTCAACATTTTCCTGGGGTATGCTGGTAGAACCAGGGAGGGTTCTTGCGAGGGAACACCCCAACCAACACATGAGGTATCAGCAGGGTGTGTGCAAAGGCTCAAGCCGGGGGAAGTTGTATGTACGGAATGCACTATGTAGTAAACGAGCATGGACACAAATAATAGGCCAAACTCTCATCTTCGACGACTTTGTTAGTTAGGAAAGGAATAGAGACGATGTGAAAACGAGGAGTTTCAAGTCTCTTGTCCAGTCGTCACCAGCTAATGCTAAGGCTAGTACTTGGTAATATGCTGATGTCACACCCATGACCTCATCATATTTCTGGGATATGATGAGGTCACCGCCATTACGCGTGCCTATTTTTGCCATCAGTTGGGGCGCCCTACCCTAAAGTGTTGAGTACATACACCAATCTCTGACTTATGACTTCTTCTTTTCCCTCAACGTCATATCATAAGTGTGTATATACAAAGGTTTCAGTGGTGATATAAATAAATTGAGAGTGTAAGAAATACGAATGTTAAAATAGTGAAGCCCAGAAACAAAAAAAAAACTAATTTGAATATGCTTGGTGCTTAGTTTCCATGCAAAAAAACCCATTCCTTGACATTGAGGCGGGAGTGGTGGGAGAAGATTCGGAGGAAAACCAGAGCAATAATGGTCAGCCTAACGCAGAAACCTGTATACCTATTTATATATTGACTTGCGCAGATGAACCCAGTCTGGAAGAGATTACCGCAGACAATATAAATGTTCACAGAAATGTTCACCGCCAAACCAAAATGGCCGAGACAGAGCGATCACACTGGGAGTCGTTCCTTGTACGGGCGCAAGAGAAGTCCCAACAATATAATGAATTCCCTAAACCAACCTGGAACTAGAAAACATGATGGGGAAAATGGAGATGTACGCGTATCTAGTAAGCTTAGTTCCGAGAAAGTACACGTTAAGAAGACCAAGTGAAAACATATGTCTCATTACAGTTACACCTTCAGAAGTTGAGGCGCAATACCAGCCACAGCACATACTTTCAAAGGTATCCAAGGACCTTGGCAAGGACATTTTCTTCTGGACTCCAAAGAGTATGCACCTCATGGGCAGTGAGTAAGAGGTGTGGCCAGTATCGCAAGTATGTCGGCTGATACTTATTGTAGGGTTGAACCATAATGTCACACCAATCAACAGCAGGATTCTGCATCTTTGGGCCACTCTTCTTGATTTAAGAAAGGAACGCCGCATCAAGTTTGAGGTATTCCCAGTGACAGTGAAAAGAATTCCTACCGGAATCTTCCACCACAAACAATATCGCAGTAGAGAGAACATACCGGAGATGTTGACTGATGCGCTGCTCCCTGGGGATTATGATTTCCATGTTTTTGGTGGTGTGTATCTTGCATATGGTATTGTATACGTACTCAAAGGATATTTAATTTGCAGAGAAAAAAATACCTCCTTTTTATCCGACCTTTAACATTCCATCTTTTAAGAGAGTCAAATATTTAACCACACTTCCAAAGGAAGAAGCAGTCTTGATTTACACCGCCAGTCCAGACAAAGTGTTCATGGTAAGCAATATCCCCCAATGACAAATTCTAGGAAATACTTGACATGTTTAATAGTTTGACGTACCTGACAATGTCCAGAAGCATGTTCTCTAAAGAGATCACGGTCAATGTGTAGTTACTGGCATTTCAGGAGACGATGTAGTTACTGTCGTATGGGCAGTTCCACCTCCATTAATTTATGCAGTAAGGGATCTGATTTGTCATTCTTTGACCTTGGGTACTAATTCCATATAACAAGATGAAGTATGTAGAAGGCGGACGCATATACAGCGCAATGGGGGAACTCTACAAATCAATTAATGCTATCACGCTTCGCAAGGACCTGGCCAATGCTTTTCTTGATGGAGATTTCGGCATCGATGTAGATGTCTGTGCTTGATATGCCTAATTTCTTCAAGACTTTACTTACTGTGAATAACATTTGCAGGACAATTACCGAGTTGTGATACTCCATAATTTCGGACCAGAGGCGCAGTCGCTCATTGGAACCAACATCCAAGCTTACTTCTGTCAACCCGGCACTAAGGATCGATTTGAAGGACCTATGGACATATTTCTCTGTGCTCACTTTGCTAATTGCCTTTTTGTCAACTTTCAAGACGGTGATATTGGTGATCAATACCCAATGCACGTTGTCGGTGAAAGAAGTAACCGACTTGGGCTTTCTTTGGGTGAATCGCGTATTTCACGTTGAAGATCGAAGTTTGTGATTGGTTATAAACTATATGTAATCCAACAAACACAAACCCCAGGGAAAGAGTGGTCCAGACTGGATAGGACGAAACCTTCTCCTAAGTTTCTTAAGGGAGGACGCTGCCTAGGATTTAAGTAGATTAGGATGGTGTGGATTGTGAAGGGTAACAAAAGCGAAATAGTAAGAAGAGGATAACCGGGTTGTCTGGGTACGATAGTAAATAAGCCTTCCGAAAATGGGATAGAACCATGGAATTGGATGGCGGGTGTATATGGAAAGCGTGAAGAAGATGTGTAGAATGTGTATGAGAAATCAATAAATGTGAATCTTAGAGGGGTTGTCTGAAGTGAGTGGGGAATGTTCCGAGGGGAGATGAGGAGATGACTAGGAGTTGGAATGTCATTAAATGGCTGAATCTTGATAAGCGGATGGTAAAGGCGAAAGTGTCCTTAAATTGACAATCTTTCTGACGCTTGGAATGAAGCTATACGTCGCGGGAGTATCGACTGAATTGAGGGTGAAAGACTAAGTCTGTCTCGAATGAAATCACTCCAGATGAGTTGACGGAGGGAAAGGATGTCTTGAATACACTCCTAACGGCGATGGTTGGAAGGTGTAGAAGGACTAGGAGCGGTGACGGATTGAATGGAGGAGGAGAAGTAGGGAAGTACTGGATGTCTGGATAGAAGTTGGATATTCAATGCTGAGAAGAAGAGGCGTTGGATGAGAAGGATGACTGGTCTCGGATGAAATCCTCTCTTAATGGAAAGTGAGATGACTTCGGATGAATGGAAGTAAACTTGGTCTCGATGGAGGGTGGAACTGATGACTGAATTGGACTTGGGTTTGGGCTTGGCTTGAACTTGAACTTGGAATTGAAATGAATCGATGTGGATTGACTTGAAATTGACTTGACTTGGATGAAAATTGACTTGCTTTGAAGAAAGTGGGGACTGGGTGTAACTTTCCTGTCATTTCGTGTAATTCTACTACAGCTTTTATACTAAAAGCTACGTGAACGAAATACCAATCTGAGCTACTGAAAACCGAGTCATATACTGTACAACGTGTCAAGAATGAGGCTACGCAAGTGTAACAATAAGCAAGAACAATAAGACATGTCAATATCGACACAACGACAGATAAGAAATGAATAGGATGAGTAAGAAAGAAGTGTATGACAAAGGTGAATGGTAATACAGATTAGATAAAAGAAGCAAGGATGACTCAGAAAGCATAGAAGATTGGTAAGACAAAGACAATAAAAGCGCAACAGACAATAGAAAAGATATAAATAAACACAAAAGGATGAGTAAGACAAACCAAAAATAAGTTGGAATGAGTAATCCGCAGCCTGACGCTGAGTAAGACCATTGAATTGATAAAAATAAAGTTGAAAGTCCGGCTGTGCAAGGCAGTGTAGAAAGCTGTGCAGTTTGATGGTTGACTGATCCGTCGCATAGCCTTGATGATCCGACGAAGTGACATGATCCGGAATAACGTGGCTCCCATGTGACAAGTGTTGATAAGATAAGACGTGTGGATGACTTATGGAAAGAATGACTGCTTGGGTTGAGGGCGTCGTGTGTAGATCCAAAATGAACATCTCATCTCCAATCAGGAGATTGGGGTATGATAACATCAGAGCAAATTGTGGAATGATGAATTGAGCCAGATTCTATATGAACACTGTTACAGAAGGCCCTTTGGTCCTCATCCAGACAACAGTGATTTGGAGTTTCAATACAAGTTGGACTTGGACGAGGAGGGTTAGCAGTAACGGAAGCAAAAAAGATGGTGGCCAAGGTGATACCACAAAACCAAATCAAGGGACACAGTGTAGTTGTCCATACTAGTTAACAATATATAATATTTCTGCCCATAGATTACTACCATAGCAAAGTTGAGTGGTTATTATCATCAACAAAATCAAAGATTGTGATTATACTGGTGGCGTCACATAGACAAGAATTGATAGTTAGTCATTACTGACAAAATAAGATAATTTCATAATGTCTTTGATCTCAAGCCACACTCTTCGTTGTAGTTTCTGCCAGTCCCTTCCGTTAATTTACTCCCAACGATATGACATGTGTTGCTTGCATTCAGGAACAGGTAAATCACAAGTATTAAAAGCACTTATTGAATTTTTTAAAGAATGTAATGAATCACATAGATTTATTGTGGTTGCACCTACAGGCACGGCAGCAGCCCTTTTGGGTAGATCAACTTATCATTATATGTTTGGAATTAATTCAGAAAAAGGAAAAAAAGGAACAAGTATCACTAGCACAAGTCTGTACACGTTTAATTGGTGTTGAGTATGTTTTTTTTTGATGAAATATCAATGCTTTCTGCACAAGATTTATATAAAATTAGTAGACAACTTTGTCATGTATTTAATATTCCTGATATTCCTTATGGTGGACTTAATATGGTATTTGCAGGTGATTTTGCCCAATTACCTCCAGCAATGGGTGGTGAAAGTATATCATTATATAGCAGAACAATAGATGCCTTTGCTTCAAGTCATTTGAGCCAAGAGCAAGCTATCGGTAAAGCACTTTGGCATCAAGTTACTAATGTTGTTATTTTAAGACAAAATATGAGACAAAAAACACAAACAGAAAATGACAATAAATTTAGAACTACATTAATAAATATGAGATATAAAGCATGTACACCTGAAGATATTGAGTTTCTACGCACAAGAATATCTTCTAATCTTCCAAATAGGCCTAATATATGTGATGATAAATTTTGAAATGTCTCAATAATAACAGCTAAAAATCTGCATAAAGATAAAATTAATCGAATTGGATCAATAAGATTTACTCAAGAAACAGGACAGCAACTTGTTGATTTTTATTCTGAAGATTCAATTGCAAATCATTATAGAAGTGTATCAAATAAATCTACAAAAGTATTAAAATTAAATAAAATAACAAATGATATACAAAATATATTATGGAGTCAATTACCATCAACTGTTGATAAAAATATACCTGGTAAGCTTTCATTGTGTATTGGAATGCCTATTATGATTAAATACAATCTTGCAACAGAATTATGCATAACAAAAGGGCAAGAAGGTTATGTATATGGTTGGCAAATAAAATTAGGCACACGAAATCAAAGAGTGTTAGATACATTATTTGTGAAACTAAAAAATCCACCATCAACTATTCAATATGATGGTTTGCCAGAAAATGTTGTGCCTATTACACCAACTTCATGTACTGTAAGAGCAGTATTACCAAATGATAATGTTATATATGTTACACGTAAACAAATTGAAATTCTTCCAAATTTTTCAATGACTGATTATGCATCACATGGAAAGACCCGACCAGAAAATGTTGTTGATTTAAATAATTTAACAAATCATCAAGCATATTATACAGCATTGTCTCGGAGTGCTACAGCAGAAGGTACAGTTATATTACAAGGATTTTCTCAAAATAAAATTGTAGGAGGAGCATCAGGTGCTTTACATCAAGAATTTAGAGAACTAGAATTGTTAGATGATATTACAAGACTAAATTATTTAGGAAAATTACCATCATCAGTAACTGGAAATAGACATAATGCATTAATTAAATCTTTTAGACAATGGAAAGGCCTAGATTACATACCTCCACAAATACATAAAGCTATTCGTTGGAGTAAAAAGGATCCTTTATTAGAAAATACAATTGATGAAAGCAGTTGGAAAATAATCACCAATAATGACATAGAAGAAAAGATAGATAATATAAATACAAATAATGTAAAAGAAACTCAAACAATAATTTCAAATACTATAGCATCAAAAAATATGGATATAGAGAATAAAATTAGTACACCATTAAAAAGCCAAAAACATAAAATATTAAATACACCAAATAGTTCACCAAGTACTAGTCAATTGAGCAAAAAACAAAATATTAGCAATATTAATCACATGTCTACTGATTATCATCAAAATTTTGTTCCACTTGGACTCTCTTGGCAACAAAATAGTTGTGGTTATGATTCACTTCTTGTAATATTATATTCTTTATGGAATACAGATCCTATATTGTGGACAGCAGCATTAAAGGATATACAAAATGAAACTATGAATTTTATAATTAGCAAATTTGATAGTATTCAAAATTCATCAATTACCTTTGAACAAGTTAGAGAAGAATTTTGCTATTATATGGAATTAATAAATTATGATTATTTTCAATATGGTAAAACCATATCAATTAGTGAACTTACAGATCGTATTTGTACAAATCAAGATTTAATTATAGCAAAATTAAAATTTACTTGTTGTAATAACCATTTAGTCAAAGAATATAGCTTTAAATCAGTATATTATTATATGGTAAGATATACATATAGATCAATAGCAAAATAAGTAAATGATAGACATAATACTGATGAATATATATGCAATAGATGTAATATAGTAACAACAGCAAAATATCATTTTTATTTTGCTCCTAGTATTTTATGTTTTGAACATTGGGGAGCAACAACAACTATAAATATGTCTTTTCAAATAAATTGTGATGATACACAGAATAAATATGTCTTAGCTGGAATAATTTATTTTAGTGATTCAGCTAAACACTTTGTATCTCGTATAATTATCCAAGGACAACAAATTTGGTATTATGATGGACTTTCTACAGGTAGAAATTTAATTTATGAAGGAGTTTGGGATAATATAAAAAACACAATTAGTTTACAGAATTTAAAAGAAACTTATAAAGCTTCAATAGCTTTCTATCAAAAAATTTAAATTTATTTTTTTAAAAATATTTTAGATGTCGACTTTAGCCTTTAGCCTCGTTTATGCCATGCAACGCAATGGCCCACCCTTCAAGTTGAATTACACTGCCTGCCTATTTACTTGAACACTTTGGCTGTAACACTCCTATGAGCAACATACCATCCAGACCACAGCAACCATGTCACTGCCCACGGTGCCAGGGTGCCATGGTGAGCAGAAAAACAGTTCAGAATTACACCAAACTCCTCAAAAATAACTCGGGCCCGGGTCTTTCATCACATTTGCAAATAACCCGTTATCAAGAATGGCTCCAATCACGCTCTGCAAGACCTGAGAGAAGTGAGAAAGAGGAAGAGATGATATTGGATAACTTAGACAACAAAAATGACTTGGAGTGGGAAAATGACCTTGAAGAAAGGCCATTGAAGAGACACTGTGAACAAGCTGTAGTACGTTCAAGTTATTTAGAGTGCTTTATGTTACGACGCACAAGTCTCTATATGTATTTAGTAATGTAATAAATTTTTTAGCCCATGCTCAATGAAACACACCCCGATGCTCAAGTGTACAATTTTGAGAATGAACAAGATGATGACATATATGTATGTGGTATGTGTCTAAATGTCTACCAAGTCATTCTGTCAGGGTACGTATTGGTGCCACCCCTATCCGTTATTGTTATCTGTTACGGTTCCACACTGTCATGCCTTGTTCTATCTTTATGTTTGGTCCCACGTCTATTGTTCTCCTGTTTCATCTATTGATAGTTGTCATATGTCAAGTACTCTGGTCCGGGAAGTAGTTACTCTGGTCTCCATGTATATATGTATAGGGTCCTGGGATTAGTAGTCAGACCCCAGCTTCAATATCAACTTGGTCTTTGGGCATTCTTCTCTCCTGACTTAAGTCAATTCCTAACACATTCTGTTCTCACCGTAAAGACAGTCTGACAACAATCTTAATCAAAACAATGATATTGAACTGCATTGTCCACACCCACCCAACGATGAAGCTGATTCAAACTCTCTCCAAAATATTCAGGACCCAAGCAACACAGCGCAACATGACTTCCAGGCACTTGCGCATCTTGATTCTCTTACAGATTCACATCCCGAAGAAGATTTAGAAGAGAATGACCATATCTCTTCGCTTGGCCAAACATATTTCAGTCATTCCAGAATTGAACATGTTAAAATTACGCACAAATTCATTGACAAGATTTATAATGCGAGCAAGGGGGTGCCGGTGTTCAAAATTCGGACACCACCTAGGTAGGTAGGTTGGCCAATCAGCCCCAAAAAAAAAATGTACCATATTTTTTTTGTCCAATTTCTGAGGAATTTCACGGTCCAAAGTTGTCTGTAATCAAGTTTAGAGCATTTTGGACTGTATTTCATAGACAAATTATGTTTTTAAACAAACACAATGCTAATCTCGTTGAAATTCAGGTTAAAATCTTCATGATAGGTGGCCGGGCTTCAAATAACACAGATATTTGACCTGATTTTGACTGAGATCATTGATTTACCATCTGGACGCTGTCTCAAAGACATGGGTGTGTCACACATGTAAAGGGAGCAAACGGGGTTGTTATTAGTTCTATAACTATTTATTTACACTTTGACCTGTCCGATGTTGGGAAATTGATGAAGTTCAATGTCTTGGCCCTTGGAAATTCCCATTTTAGGCAATTTTGATTGTTATGTAATGGTTACAAGGTAGGTAGGTTGCCCAAATTACCTCGAAATAAAAAATATGAGGTCGTGTTTTTTTTTTGAACCCCGGCACCCCCTTGAATGCGAGTCTACAAAATGGTAAACTAACAAACAATGCTCTTTATCAACTACAGAATCCAGAAAAGGGCCCAGTCAATATCTCAGATCCGGATACATGTCTTTCACTGGATCTTTTCATAGCCTGTGAAAATGCTTCCCAGCGGACCTATGGCAACATCCGACATTGTCTTATTCAGAGATTTCCAGAGCTTGACGGTACACTCTTGACATACGATGCTGTAAAGACTCTTACAGAAACTCTTACTGGGGTGGTTTCAATCTCTGACGACATGTGCATAAATTCTTGTCACGCATTTACTGGACCATTTTCCGATTTACAAAAATGCTATTACTGCTCGGAACCACAGATCCAAGCCCTTTGCCGTTCTAAAGAGGGGGAAATTGCAATGACCTATTATGATAAAAAAACTCGGAAAATTCTTAATATCCAAAAGGCAATTGCTGATGCGAATGGCAACATTGGCAATTTTGTTTACAAAGACTATCTTTCTGGAAGTGACTATTTGGACCTTTTTGAAGACCAGAACCTTACTGAAAATAATACTACCGTTATCTTTTCGTTTGATGGAGCACAGCTATACCGAAACAAGGGATCTGACACGTGGATAGCCGTCTGGATTATTTGTGAGTATAGCCCAACCACAAGATACAAAAAAAAACATGTTCTTCCTGCGGTTGTCATTCCTGGGCCCAATAAGCCTAAAAATTCCGATTCTTTTAGATTCAGATCCTTTCATCATCTCTCGGCTATTCAGCGCGAAAACAATGGCAAGGGTATTCGAGTCTGGAATGGCAACAAAAATACAGAAGTATTTTCACGGGTTATTCATCTCTTGACCACTGCGGATGCTGTTGGACTTACAGAAATGGATGGGCGGGTTGGGCACCATGGTGCACAAGGATGTTGCATTGGATGCTCTATGAAAGGTCAACACAAACCATCAAGTGGCCATTACTTTGCAGTTCACTTACGACCGCTTAACGCAGTTGGAGAAGATTGCAGCCATGATGATTTTGACATCAAAAATGCAGCAAATATTATATGCAACTCACCCCAGGAATATCAAGATAAACTTTCTCAAATCATCAATTCATGAGACCAGGCTGATTATAAAAGGAACCAAAAGCAAACCGGACTCTCTAAGCCATCGATAATTCAAGGACTCCAATACACAATTCCTTTACCCATGTGCTTTTCTGTGGACCTAATGCACCTTTCCATCAACATTGGTGAACACTTAATTCCTCTGTGGCATGGAATTTTTAAATATGAAGCAACAGATAACAATCTTACATTGAACTGGGCAACACTCACTGGAGAAACATGGCAGACACATGGAAAACTTGTTGCAAAAGCTATCTTGTACTTTCCATCATCATTTCATTGCCCTCCTCATAATCCTGCCGAAAAAATCTCAAGTGGCTATAAAGCAACAGAATACTTTCATTATTTGTTTGGTCTTGGTCCAGCTTATTTCCGCATTTTTCTTCCAAGCATCTATTGGAAGAATTTTTGCAAATTAGTTTGTGGTATCTGAACCATGACTCAACAAAACATTAGTGGAAATCAAGTACGCAAAGCACACTCATATCTTGTCCAATTTGTACAAAAATATGAAAACCTTTATTACCAGCGCCGTATGGATCGTCTTCATTTCTGCCAACCGTGGCTTCACACAATCCTTCACATAGGTCCAGAAATTAGCCGAATAGGTCCAGGAGCATATATTAGCCAGTATACAATGGAATGCGCAATTGGGGATCTGGGAAAGCAAATTTGCCAACCTTTTAATCCATATGGAAATTTGTGTCAGATTTCTCTACAGCGTTGTCAAACTAATGCACTTCAATCCATGTATCCTGAACTCGACTCTACTGCCAAAGTTTCTGCGCCAATGTACTCACACGATAATGGCGATGGGTTTCTTTTTTTAGCTCCAAGGCAAAAAAGGCCATTAATGTTATGTGGTATTGAAAAGCAGATAATCAAATTGAAGCTTCATATATCCACCCTTAGAAAGTGGGGAAGGCTTCACTTACACAATGGACAGGTTGCACAAAGTGTTTTTTCAGAAGGAAAAAGACTATCTCCAAATACTCATATCACACAAAATCTCAAGGTATGTCCAAAATTTATACATTTAATACATTACAACTAACACAAACAAGCTTTTATTGAATGAAAAGATTGAATTTGCTGAAGCGCAGTTTTATTTTCAGCTCGTTGATCCCAACAACAGCAACAAATTTATACCGTATGCTCTTGTGTCTATATACGGACTCCTGGATCAGGATATGCTTGAGCAGTCTTCAAGAACACTATGGGCCTGCACCTATAGAGGCACTGAAGGATATCAAATTATTTTAATGTCTTCAATAATTTCCATGGTTTCTATGCAGCCCCTTCCACCACGTCTTGGGGATCCCAAGAATCTTTGGTTTGTATTTGAAAAGTTGGGGTTAGATGACACAGAAATTAGTGGTTATGTAGATCCAATTTTGTAGAATTATATAGAATACATTTCAGTTATAGACAAGTATTTTCTTGTGCTTTGCATTACCTGCCAGTGACCCAAAATATGTGTATCCATGCATCTCGATCCCTGTCAAGTTCGCTTTCCCACGAATTTATAATATTTACTTAACAAGTACCAACCAAGAACATTTTCCTAACTTCACAATAGAACAATAAAAGTAATAACTGGCATATTCTGACTTGTTCATGTACTGATAGTGTAGTCAAGCTATAGCAATGCATTCTGACGTGTATCCAAGCATCCGACTGCAATAACAATTCAGATATGATATACAACAATTGTGTGACTATAAACATGTGATTGGTGCAGCGAGACGTGTTGTGGTTGCCCTGCACCATTATTGCATTCCTCTTTACCTTTGTCTTTACCTTTCTATTCAATATTAATATGGCTCATAATTTTGACTTTTCTGCTATAAACTACACTCAAAATCACAATCAAAATCAAGAGCACTACTTACCGATGACTCAGTTTAATTTTTCTGCAGATAATAGTCTTGCCCAAACAGTACCTGCACTGACTAGCTCTGTAAGTCTTTTATTCCCCGTTTTTACCTTGACCGACTACTTGGGCATTTTCTAAAGTTACTTTGAGGTCTAGAACACCCAAAACAAATCACAACAGTCAACCGAAGCAATTCTCAAAGCTGCTACACATTTTATGCTAATGGCAGCACATAATAAGGCCCATGCAGAGCTTTATGAGGAGTGTATGCGGTCAAAATATCAATTAGAGGTGCAAGTGTGCATAAATCCTTTTATTTATAAACCAATATATGCGTCATAAATGTGTTTTTTATTCAGAAAACTCGTGTCCGAGCTCAAGGAGGAGCTCAAAGAAATCCATTGTCATGGCCTGTCTAGGCTCGGAGATTCCTCAGGCTCACGTCACAGGCAAGATTCAACAGAAAATGGCAATCCGAAAGCACAAAACCCATCCATTACCATTTCATACTCACCACCAATGGATAAGCAGGACGACTATCCACATGTTTGCTTTTGGGATAAAGAAGAGTGGATTGATTATAAAACAAGGGCGGCAAACCATAACCAATCAGTTGATAAGTTATATTTTCTTTGTAACAAGGATGGCAAGATGGTTTCACAGGCACGTCGTGAAGAAATGACGGAAACGCCCAAGGTGGCATTCAACGAACTCTACTACTGGCGCCTTGATCCACATACATGGGGAAAGGGAAATCAACAGGCTTGGGACTACTTTAGCACAATAATGAGGGGAAAATTTCCCGAGTTTAGATGGTGCAGTAACAACTGGAAGATTAGGGAGTTTGCAACCATTAGATATCCTAACTGGGCATCTCATATCCATAAAACGGGTGACTTACTTCGTGAGTAACATTCCTTCTTTTAATTGCACTGCTCAGATGGTGGATAATGGTACAAAAATTAGGTGCACGGCCTTCTATTGGAAAGCGAGGCACCAATTACAACAATCTCACCGCTTCAAAGCCAAAAAAGCGACGCCCAAATACTTCATTGCACAGTCACACTGGTGAACAGCACATCATTGATGTTGATGCAGGTATAGTTCTCTTTGATTCATGTTTATATATTTTAAATTGTGGTAATGATACTTCACATTCTTTCAGTTCCCCTACCCAAAGAAGTTCCGGTTCTGGGTCCATCTATACTACCCAACCCAGAATTTGCATCGGATTTGCCTCATCGTCAGGAATCTCCCACGGTTGAAGAAATCTCATCGGCAACCGCAGCTTCCATCTTGACTAGAACATCTGTTGAGTTGGTCACCACATTGACATCAAACTCTACAAATCTTTGCACCTTAGAAGACTCGGAAGTGCCTATAGTCAATGCTGAGGTAACTGTATCACAGCCCTGTTTGTATTGTTTGTATTGTCCTGCTAATTTTGATCTTTGTAGAAACACACAGACAGGTTGGCCAGTAGTACTACAAGTGACCTTTCTGGCACTTCTGAACGGGCTGCATTCCAGAGGGTAGAGGATGTGGAGCTGACTGTACCTAATAGAGTTCAGCAAAATGCTATATCAACTTGTCGTACAAGGGTAAGAGCTACTTATTGTTTTTTGTTGTTGTTCTTTTTCTAAATGCGTCATCGTTAAGTTAAATCCTTTGTAAGTTCAAGTCAATTCTTTGTTATTCTATAACTGATACCACATTTTACAAACCAGAGCTGGTCTTACCATTCCAAACCCAGCCTCTGAAGTTCCCGGGCAGTCTGCTCTTGAAAACACATCCAATTCCAAGTCCTCCATGGTCCCTGTTGGAGTTCATCTCGTCTCTTCACTCTGCGTCACATGTCATGTTCCTCTTTCACGCGTCAACCCCTGTTTATCCTTATTTACTTTCTCGCCAGTGTAGAACTTAGCGTTTCCTCGTTCTCACATACCTCAGTTTTTCTTCCATCAAGACACTGAGATACATCATCTATAGACTTGAACAGGTTATGGGCCCCGCCTTCACGTAAAGGCGGACACATCTGTTTCGAAGACATACTGGTCTTCTCCGTAGCTTGAGCAACCCAAATCACACACACTGTCAATCACTCACTGAGCGTTGTCTCTACTCGGTTCGTATCTGGGTCAACACGCGTAAATTCACTGCACTGCATCTCATACTCTGGGATATTTCTTAGTCACTGCTAAACATGGCCGCTGCTCTTACTGGCGGAAGTAGCGCCATAAAAATTGGCAATATCGAACTTCTTGTTGGAGCTTCAAACTACAATGCTTGGCGTCGCGGAATGACAATGTTCCTACGAACAAACAATTTATGGGGATACATCGAAGGAAATCTCAGAGCGCCAAATCCGAGGCACCACAACGCTCAACAACTCGCCCCTCACGTTCCACTCCAGGGTGCAACCAATGCACAAGAAGACGCCTACAATGCATGGAGTTTTAATGACATGAAGGCACGCTCTCTCATAGAACACCGAATCTCACCTGTGTCCCTGTCACTTCTCCCATACGAGAAGTACAAAACCGCACGCGAAGTCTGGGCTGCAATTAAGTTACTATATGCGCGTCAGGACACGGCCAGTCAATTCCTCATCAAGGATCGCCTGCACTCGTTGAAGCTGAAAGATCATAACAATCTCGACAACTACATCAGTGAATTTCAACGCGGTTGATCCAAACTCATCGAGATGGGAGTGCCATACACCGAGTACGAAATGGTTCATGGCATTATTCGCGGCCTGCCAAATCATGGCTCCTGGCAGCATTTTCAAATGCTCCTGACACAGAACATGGAGGATCATATTGCCCGACAGAGCGCTGCAAATCCAGATCCTCCTGACACTTTGCTGACAAGAACCATCTCACGTTTGACAGTTGAATGCGCCCGTTTGGCCTATAGGAATCCTTCCAGTCGCACAAATGGCCCGGGATCCGAGTACGTCAACCTCGTCAATGAAGCAACAGGTGTTCGCATACATGATAAAAATCCGGATGGCGTGGCATGCACAGTCTGCAAATTACGGTCTCACGACGCGGCTCACTGTTTTGCGAAAGGCGGTGGCATGGAGGGCCAAGGCCCAAGGGGAAAAGGGAAGGAAAGAGCGAAAGCAAAAGACGTCGACAAAATATTAAAGGCTGAAGTCGCCGCTGCTGCTGTGACTGAAGTCGCTGCTGTCGTTGTGCCGACTGCTTCAACGTCAACATACGTCTCGCCCTCTTTCTACCCAAACGACTTTCTCGGTGACTTGTCGTGTGCAACCATTGAAGAGGTCTCTTCAAACGCACCTTTAGATCTCACTGCCATGGCGTCAACCCTCGCAAACACAATCATTGATTCAGGCACTACTTCGCACTTAATCAAAGACCGCTCTTATTTCTGGTCCTATGAGCCAGATGCTGCACGCAATATGGTAACTGCAAACGCCGGCGTACTTCGCACCAAAGCACGAGGGACCTGCTATATGCGCGTCTCCCTCAATGCTCACTCCACTGTCGTCAAACTGAACGACTGCTTACATTCACCTGACGCAACACTCAACTTGCTGTCGCTAGGTCGAATTGTTGCGAAGAACAGCAAAATTGGCTTTGCCTCCGATGATGGTGTCTTCTCACTCATTCGCAAAAATCCGCACAGCGTTATCTACAAGAACAACATCATCAATAATCTTTTCTTCCTCAACGTCGAGTTCTTACCTCCATTGCCTGATTCTAACATGGTAGCAGCAACCTGTTGGCTTGCATTTGCCTCTAACCGGGCTTGCAAGGGCGGAAACCCTATGGGAGTCTGGACTTCTTAGTCACTACAGGCTAGATATCAAGTTCAGGGGGTGTGTTGACATATAACTCTCTATCTACCCATGGGTCATGTAGCTCAGTGGTAGAGCATTGGCATATATAGCTCATTCGCAAAAATCCGCACAGCGTTATCTACAAGAACAACATCACCAATAATCTTTTCTTCCTCAACGTCGAGTTCTTACCTCCATTGCCTACGCTTCCTCGAACTCTAATGCCAGAATCTGTAATGCCAGAAGTTGCATTATACGCCAAAGTCCCAGAAACCCTTGATCTGTGGCACCATTGCATGGGTCACATCAGGGAAGCTGCAACAAGGCGCCTCGTGCACTCCACAATAGGCGTTATCTTGCCTGCAGGAGATAAAATGGAAAGATGCGAACCTTGCATCATTGGGAAGCATGCCAGGCACCCCACTCCCTCTTCCAAAACTCCCAAAGCGGACTGCCTTCTAGCAATTGTCTACGTCAACGGTTGTGGTCCTTTCCCTGTGTTGACCCCACACGGAAAGTTATACATGATTGTCTTCATGGATGATTGCTCCGACGCCATAAAGTACCACTTACTTGCCGACAAATCACAAGCGCTGGATGCATATCTCATCACTAAACGCGCCTGGGAACGCAAGACTGGCAAATTACTCAAAGTCCTTTGTTTTGATCCTGCTGGAGAGTTTACCTCGAAAGCCTTTCTCAGTCAATTAGAAGCTGACGGCGTCATCGCAGACGTGATTCCTCATTCCGAGCACTGGAAGAATGGCAAAATGGAGCGTTGTTTGAGGACACTGCAAGGACGGATGCTTGCAATGATTACTGCTGCTCAACTTCCACTCTGGTATTAGGGCGAAGCCGCTTTGTGCGCCGCCTACCTATGGAATCTTACTGTGATCTCTTCACTGCCTAAAGATGTCACTCCTTTTGAAATTTTCCAAGAGCGTAAGCCGAACATTTCGTACCTTCGTGTGTGGGGGTGCAGGTGTTTCGCGCATGTACCGCTCGATCTTCAATCCAAACTCGGTGCAAAATCCATTGAATGCATTTTCATGGGTTATCCACCCTCTGGAAGAGGATACAGAGTACGTTGCCTGTCAACTAATCATTTCTTCGACTCCGGGTCTGTTTATTTTGACGAGAACATACCATACAAAGCTCGACTGCAGATTTCGGAGGAAGAAATGGACTACTCTTCTTTCCCTTTCCCACAAAATGTCCACGATAGCGTGTCATCCCAATGTAATCAACGTGCGAGCCACTCAAAGTCCGTGTCTTCATCATCCGAACCCACAGCATCCCCAGACCCTGCGGTCATTCAGGCCTCACCGCAATCCACTGACTCTCTTCCCTCGTCACCTGAACCTGCTGTCTCCCCAGCTGAACAGGCGAGTCACGCACCTCCACCAGCAGCCAGTCTGCGAGAAACACGGAAACTTACCTCAGGCGGCGTCCGATGGAAAGAAACGGTAGAAGCGGCAAAAGTGCATCTAGAAAAATGCAGGGAAAATCGAGCTCTACGGCAGGCAGCCCGAGAGCGTGCAGCATTGCTAGCGGAGGTGGAGGTGATGTGTGTGGAGGAAGTTCGGGCGGAAGATGAAGAGTTTGTATGCCTCTGCAAAGACGCCATTGGTGCTGAGATTCCAGACATGTTCCCAGCTGTTGAAGGAAACGAACCTGTTGTGAAAATAGATGATCTGGCAGCCATGGTTGCTTCTCTGGATGTCGCCGATTATCTTCAGCGGGACGTCAACAGCTCTTTTGAAACGGCTTTCCTATCTGTTCAAAGCGACACAGCACGTAATCCAAAAGCACCGGGATATGACATGTCTATTCCCCCCGCAAATTTCTATGAGGCGATGAAGAGACCCAATGCGGAGGAGTGGCGGAAGGTGATGCTGAAGGAATTAGAGGATCTAAAGAAAATGGGAGTTTATGAGATTGTTTTCCTTCCGGAAGGCTGTCACTGCATTGGGAATCCTTGGGTACTCGAGTTCAAATCGCCGCCCGATGGAGGCCCTCTTGTTTATCGTGCAAGACTGGTTGCACAAGGGTTTTCACAGGTGCACATGGTTGATTATGACGCGGTGTTCGCACCTGTCGTCAAATCACCCTCAGTTCGCATGATTGCTGTCTTTGCAGCTGTCAACAACTGGGAACTCGAGTGCTTTGATGCAACTCGTGCTTTCCTGTGGGGCGACCTTGCGCGAGTCATTTATATGCGCTTTCCGAAAGGCTACAGCTCCATCGGCAAAAAGGACAAGATCCCCAAATGCCTTGCCAAGGCATTTGGAGGCGTCCAAAGGCCCCAAGGCCCAAATGGCCTTTTATATTGACTAATTAGAGACTCGGAAGTCTAAAAGACTCCGAATCCTTGATTCAAACCAAATGTTTTAGGTAGCTCTAAATATAACCCAATCATTTGGATAACCTTTGAGAGTCCCGAAAACATTTGGACAACATTTGAGAGACCCAAAATTTTAATTGGTTCACACACTAATGCTCGTATTTTATTCCTAGCAGCCACGTCAGGCAATCACACAATATAAATAGTAATCAAACGAGAAATTTCATTGAATAGGATTCTAATACAACAGAGGCTACACAGAAACAATATGATTTGTGACTACACAGCCAACGGGCAAGCGTGTGAAAAGGTTACCATAACTCGCATAATTTGATTGAAGAAGATCTAGAACGATTGAATCATAGTAAGCAAAATGTAAAATATATGCGTGTCAAATGCACATATATGCGCATATACTCACATTTAAGTTAACAGAAATGGCTGTATAGTCATTCAAGGTACTGGTAGAGGAAATGGAACTTGGTTAGTTGGAGTTGCCCAATGAGACAAGTACATCATAAAAAGTGCGGGTAGATTACAAAGCATTGTAAACCCAATTAAATATTTTTTTATTCGAAATTCTCACACTGCGTTACAACCCTCTTGAAATGTTGTGAGAAACCGGAAATATTGCAGTGTGAATAAATTAATTTGAGGTTTACAATATTTTTGGGTATTGCAATATGAAAGAATAAGCGGCTAGTTTATAATCTCAACAAATTACTGTATGAGATGACAAGGAATCAAGAGCGTTATAAAACATTGCGAGAATTTATTGGGTTTCTCAATGATAAGGAGGATTGAATGGGATTTTGAGGCACCCAGAAGATTATAATAGAACAAATTTATTTATTCAGTAATAAAAGTACAGGCATGGTATGTAAAGCAGGGCAGAGCAGAGCAATAATTACAGCAATGAGAGACATCAGAATTTCTTAGCCTTACGTTTGATAGGTTGGCGCGTTCCCTTGGCCTGGGTCCTGGCCTTTTTAGCTGGTGGTTCTTCACCGTCGGCGGCGGTGGCGTCAGAATTGGGAGCAGGAACGGCATCAGCGTTGGGAGTAGGCAGGGCCTCATCCCCGGTCTCGAAGGGGTCTGAAGGTGGTGCCTGTAGCTAATATGAGCCCTAAATAGAGAATGTAATAGATACACTCACGTCTTTGCGCTTTGGACCAGGGCGGCGTGGCGCCGCTTTCCTCTTTGCAGGGAGCTAATCATAATATTAGTGTAATGAACCAATCTCGAGTGAAAATGCACCTTGATCTTGATCGGGGCTGGTGGGGAAGGGGAGCGTTCGTTTTCGGAAGAAAGAGAGGAAGAATCCTCGGAAGGGAGGTCAGGGGGGGATTCTGAAGGGATCCTAATCGCGTTTAATGCCATTCGGCGACGGGAGACTTGTTGAGGCACAGGTTCCGCCAGTGAAACAGCTGCAAATGCTTTAGCTAGCGCTGGTGCAGACCCATTATCTGGGGCGGGGTGGGAGGAGGGTGCGCGTGCTTGAGGAGATGCAGGTGCGGGTGTGGGTACACGAGCAGGTTCGGGTGTGGGTGCACGAGGGGGTGCGGGTGCAGGTGCACGAGCAGGTGCACGAGCAGGTGCACGAGCAGGTGCAGGTGCTTGAGCCGCAGCGGCCATTTGAGCTTTACGCCGTTCTACCGGGTCTCTGAGGCGTCTGTCGCGTGCACTACCTTCCAAAGGGGACGACTTCTTGTCATGATCCACGGGCTCAGATGGCAAGATAATGTTCCTAGAAATTCATTAGCATAAAATCAAGCGCGTAAGGCACGCTTACTCTTGCCACCAAGCCACAGTCTCCTTGGCCCACGTATCGTCATCAGAAAGACCCGACAGAAGCGTCAGAATAGATGCGTAGAGGCGGTCGGCCTTCAAAATGCTCTTCGCCTCAGGCCAAGTCTTACCGCTGATTGCAATGACAAGCTTTGAAGGAGGTTAGCACTGACAGACTACTGGCAATGTCCACTTACCATCATGCAATAATAACATATGAGTCTTATCGTTAGTTCATATACTTTGTGAATCTGTCCTTTGCTGGCACGTCCTCCAAGCCTGTTGGCCTCGCCTACAAGCATACGTTGGACAAACTAGAGTGCCAATATGTATCAATGACATGTCAAAACATAAAAAAAAACTTACTTGGGGACCCAAGGGTGGTCGAAACAGACCTTGGACCTCGTCGTCTATGTCAAATGGGATGTCAGGGTCATACAAGCAAGCTGGCCAATCCAGCGCGTCTCCATTTTTGGTATCGGCTTCGAGTGATTCACATCGCACGCTATCCACAAATAAATCAACTCATATTCGCAGAAAATAACAAGCCGACTTACAGAATTTCACGCGCATTGAGGTCGGCGAGCTCGGCGAACTTGACACGCGGGATTAAAAGAGCGGCGTATGCAGGGTGTTTATAGCCCCGGTTCACCCTGGCACAGGCCAGTTTGTAGGCCTGTAGGTCAAGTGGGACCCTCAGATCAAATGGGATCAACTCCAGGATCAACTTATGTGCCTTGAAGAGATTGTCGGATCGCGAATGAGCTGCAGCACTCGATACCTTACAAGTATGGTTAGTCGATCTGTACATGCGACCTCACAAAATTCTTACCAAATCAATGACTTTGCCAATCAAGGCAGAATTGTCCTCGCACTTCTTGATGATATCCATAAGGTCGGGCATCAAGTCCTGCATCTCATAGAAGGACCAGAGCTTGGGTTGTAAACTAATATATGCATAAATCAATGCCCCAGGAAAAAAAAGGCGCATATACTTACTCCAATATTTGTTGTCGGGTCATACCATCCGTTATATGGTTGGCCAGAAACTCGAGACCCTCTTGGATGACGCTCTTTACGTTCATAAATGGGTCGATGGACTGGTGAATCCATCTCGCGCCCTTCAGAGTGTCTGCTAGTTCGGGGCATCTACAAATAATGTTAGCGGTTAACGCGCACAGGGACGGGGGAGGGGGGGGATTCAGGCTTACTCGAGTTCTTTGTTGGTGTCGATAGCCGTGAGGGCTTTTTCAATCTGGGTCGGGGTGAGCATGGTGGTGGATGGTGGTGGTACGGGAAGAAAAGGGATGAAAAAAACTCCCTTCCGCATATACCGAGCGCAGTGGTTATGTAATGGACACCTGAGGAGGTACAGATGTCCGCGCTATTCCGCGCCATTGCCATAACTAGCGGGCGAAGGAGGCGCGATCGCCATTGACAGCGAGCTGTCAGAGGATAAAAATAGCCCACCGCGAATCACCATAGCCAGGAGGTAGACACCCAAGACGCCCCAGGTATACCCGTGCGTTGAAGCTTGTGGCCAGGGCTTTCGACGACGAGAAGGGGTGTATACGCGCACCGAACGAACCCCCAGGTATCTCCGTGGGTTGAAGGGGGCTGGTAGTCCGTAGCAGCGACAGGAGCACCCTACAGAGTACAGAATTGCCATAGTCAAGCAGCCGCACCCAACAAACCCTCAGGTATTTCCGTGGGTTGAAGGGTGTGAGCACCGACTTGACCAGCCTACAGACTACGGAATCACCATAGTCAGCAGACTGCCACCAAACTCCGAGACGAACAACCGCCAGACTACAGAAATACCATAGTCAAGCAGCCGCACCCAACGAACCCCCAGGTATTTCCGTGGGTTGAAGGGTGTGGGCACCGATTTGAGCAGCCTACAGACTACGGAATCACCGTAGTCAGCAGACTGCCACCCAACGAACCCCCAGGTATTTCCGTGGGTTGAAGGGTGTGGGCACCGACTTGAGCAGCCTACAGACTACGGAATCACCGTAGTCAGCAGACTGCCACCCAACGAACCCCCAGGTATTTCCGTGGGTTGAAGGGTGGTAGTGGTGCGGAAGTCAACAGAGCCAACAAACGGAACCCTACCCAAATTCAGATTCCGCCTGATGGCAATTTCAAACTCCGACACGCGTGGTGATCTCAACACGTTCCTGCGTCATTGGTTCTTCTTCGCTACCCAGGCTCATTGCTCGGGCAGCCTCACTACCCAGGCTCATTGCTCGGGCAGTACACGCAAACTACCCAGGCTCATTGCTAGGGCAGAACGCGAGACACTACCCAGGCTCATTGCTTGGGCAGAACTCATAAACTATCCAGGCTCATTGCTAGGGCAGAACGCTTAAACTACCCAGGCTCATTGCCAGGGCAGTACGCACAGATAAATTGGAATTCCTGCTCCCCCGACTGTCCATAATGCCCCCCGTATGTATCTTACAATATCGAGGTGTATTTGGTTGCTAATTCTACGTACAACAGACTACGCCCTCCTTTGACTGGTCCCAGGGCTCCGTCTTCCTACAAGACGGTATAATTTACTACTCTCCCAATTGTAACCGACCAGTCCGTATCAAGGCCCCAGAGCGGAATCACCCCCACCCATTCCCCGAACGTGCAGAGCCAGATCCCACCTCTGTCAAGCATCCTGTCTGGTGGACAGACACCTTTGGGTGGATGTCCTTCATACCGCTCAACCCATCCTTTATCTCCGACCCCTTCGACACCTTTACCTGGCAGCCTGAGCTGGATGTAACTCCTAGCTATAATACTCCACCCGGTCCCACTCTCTACCAGCTCGAAATTCATACTATAAAGCATTGGCGGTTTAAGGAACAATGTTTACTGGAAGCTGCGCACAAAATGAAGCTATGGTACCACGTACCAGCCAGTCAACCACCCCCGCCTTCCATCTTTAAATACGATGAGCCCTACACATCGAAAGAAGAAGCTTATCGCCAGATTAAATTGGCGCGAGATTGGTTTGCCGTATGGATGGGATTCTTTGCATATTTCGCTGCGTGTGCAAAGTATGACAAGTATTGTGCAGGAAAGATGGTGAGAGAACAGGGCGAGTTACTACCCCGATGGTATACCAGGCTGCTCGAGGAGGTTCCGATGCTACAGCGATCCTGGTTGGACGGGCTTTTAACATCGCCAGCGTGTGTATTCTCACCCGACACTCAGCGTGCAGGGATAGTTATTCCCTGGTATGAATATGACAATCGGAGGCCCGAGATACAGTTCTTCCTGGACCAGCAGATTCCTGTTTTCTTTCCGTGGTGTGCCATCGCAGAACAGGCCATCATAAACAACCCCACCCTTCGCTATCTTGAGCCTCCTGCAAACCTTGTTCGGGATGCCCTTGAGAAGTTTCTGAACCGATTCCCCAGTGTTCCTCTCGCTGGCCTAATCCTTAGGTCCTACTTTTGATTTCATGATCGCCCGCTGCACTCCACCAAACATATATTGAGAATGGAACACAGTACGTCGTTGGTCACGAAATATATGTATGAAAAATTTGCCTCGCAAACCGACAAGGTCAAGGCGGCTATGGAGGAGAACCAGGTGGAGGCCACGGTTGCAGAATTGAGGGAGATAGTAAGCCGAGCCATGGACATGGACCTCGCAGAGGCCGAGCGAGCCATAGCAAATCTCCCCACTCACGATTGGATGGACAAAGGTGACTACCACCGGAGAGGAGAGTTGTACGACCACGTCTCGATATTCTTGGAGAAACGCGAGAGAAACCAGCGCTTTATCATTGCGACTGAGACCGAGGACGCAAAGATCAAAAGGCTTCAAAGAGAGGAGGCCCTCCCGGGGTACAACACATCGGTCTATAGGTGGAAAAGTGTCACAACGCCGGGGGGGGAAGGAATTATACATGCGAGTTCGCCTCCTTCGATCAAAGCACGAGAGACTGTTCGCAAAGGTGCCTCCCTCTCAACGAACATACAATGCAGTCTCAAACGAGTGGGACATTTTTGATGAAGTGGATTTGCCACGAAAATATCTGCAATTTGTGGACCCCCCTCCTAGGAAGGACGGTTATATCTACGACTATCCTATCCAAGCCGCCCGCATCAATCCCCAGTCCATCATCCCCGACAACGATGTACCCCGTGTGGAATCCGTTCCCGTCATCCCAGAACCCTGTGTAGACTCTTCCTCGGGTGGTGCGACTTCCCCTCATGAACCTCAGTACGAAACATTCCCCATGGACACGGAGGAATTTCAGGAGGGGCCTTCCCAGCCTCCGGTACATCGTCCAGAGCCGGGCCCCTCCACCATGGATACCGACACTGATGAAGCTTCGAAAATCCACGATTACGATTGGGACACCGCCGACCTCATCTCCAACTTGCGATACAGCTATGGATTCGTAGCCTCTGTAGTCCCGAAGAAGGAGGATAAGACACCGGAAGGCTGGAAACACGCCTGTCAACACTTTGGGTTTAGGAAGGATGGGGCAGAACAGTTTGTCTCAAACACGGATCATCAACTCATCTGTCAGTTTCATGACGGTTTGATGGGGTCAACTGACCGTCCGCTCCCTCAAGACATTCACGATCTCCACCCGCAAAATTACCTATCCCTTCAAGTTTTAGGGAATCTCAGCCTCATCCATCGGCCCATCCCAAATCTATTTGTTTTCGCTCATCACGACATACGTGCACCTCAGGAAGAGTCCGACAGAATGTCTGCTGATTGGAGTATTGGAGTCGAAACCCCAGAGGCTGCTTTATATGTCTTACGAGTCTTCCAGTCCCATCCTGGGCATACAGTTGTCAGTGTGGCACACAGACTTTTGTCCAAAGGAGTGCAGTTTCGAACTCTTGTCGGGCGTAAAAATGTGGTTCAGGTGCATCAACCCTACAAGGAAGTTACCTTTTACCGCAAAGTCAGCTACAAGTTTACCAACGACGACTATGAGTCCTCGATGCTGGCCTGTCGGCAGATACTGGACCAACAACGCGGTCGTGCAGCGCTACTCATGGGTGGAATAGTAGGACGAATCGCCAAAGAGTATCTGAGCACAGAGTCTGTTCTCCAGGGCCCATCAGTGGAATTGCTGAGAAATGGACGCGGATATGTCGCTAATCCAGAGGCCGAGTTGCTGGCTTACTGCGATGACGGGCTTACAGAACACGATATTGCGATTATTATCGGGTCGTATTCTCTCATGACGGGTAAGTGTTCACTACATTTAACTGATCGCTCTATTTAATGTCGTTTTTAGATTTTAAAAATCAGGTCGGAGTCAAGTCTTGGTTTCCTCCCCCGGCGGTATGGAATGAAATCGACAGGAATGGGATAGGATGGCTGGAATGGACTGAACGCAACGAGTACTGGTACCAGACTAGGCTGGAATTAATTCGAAATGGCAAAGCGCAACCTTTAACGCTTCAAGACTGGAAGAGCCTTCTCAAAAATAAGCCAGTCCGTGTTCTAAGGGAATCGGTGCGAGCTCGATCAGCGGCATTTGTCCATGAACATATCCCCGTAACCAGGAATCCTCGTAGATAGGTAGCACATTTTTCTTGTTTCTTCATTCACGGATCTACACCACTACTCACAGTCTATTTTTGCCTTCGTACATACTACAAAACAAATTTTATGTATACTATCTATATTTCTTCGTACAAACTATTGGTCAGATATCATGTATACCACGGAAAAAATTGTTTGGACCTGCATCGAAACATGTGTGAATCAATTCTGAGCCCAAAAAACATAAAAAAAACATGAGATTGCTTACAGTAAGCCGGTTAGGCCAATCAAAACTCCGCTAAGTTTTGAACTCCGACACCGCGCCCTATCACGCCTGAGGTTGATGTCTGCACTCTCCTTATTCGCTCTACCCAGGCTCATTGCTCGGGTCAGAACGAATCGGTGGCTCGCTATCCAGGCTCATTGCCGGGATAAGAGCTTCCTATCCACTGTCCAGGCTCATTGCTAGGACAAGGATTTTCTACCCCCTATCCAGGCTCATTGCTGGGATAAGGGTGTCGTTCGCCTGCCCAGGCTCATTGCTTGGGCAAGGATATCCCCCCTATCCAGGCTCATTGCTGGGATAAGGGTATCGTTACTCTGCCCAGGCTCATTGCTTGGGCAAGGATTTTCTACTCCCTATCCAGGCTCATTGCGTGGATAGTTGTACTTCAGCAGGCCGTAATTATGTCCGACGAAAAAAGACCCTGCTTAGGGTGCCATAAACTCTTCGTACCAGGTCGCTCCTTGAAGCAGCATACCAACAAATGTAAAAAATATCCTGCTGCAATGAGCAAGGTCCTGAAGGGGTTCCAGGAAAACTTCAGCAGGCAGAATCAGAACAGTAATGTTGCCAGTGGTTCTTCGCACCAGGCAACCCTTAATAATGAGCCCGGGCCTATGGACGTTGATGTCCATCATGAGTATCTCGATGTGGATATGGTACCACCTCCAATGCCCCCTGCGCCTCCACCTAAATCACCAACACCACCACCACATCCCCCGACACCACCACCTCCCATTGAACGGCCCAGAGGACTTCCTCCACGCGTTATTAGATTGCCACAGCGCTTCCAAGACGAGGTCCCACCCGAACCTCCTCTAATTATACCACCAGTCGTGGAGGAGGAACCACCTCAGCCTCAGGAACCTCCATCTGTGGAGAGTCTGTATCGAACACCAATGAATGGCTATGGGATATTTCGAGAGTATACCTATGGTCCCCCTTCTATTACTCCTGACGAACATTTCACACTGTCATCAGTGTCCGATTCTCCAAATATTGCCAAAGACCCAGCCGACTCTTTGAGAAAGGCGTCAGAGGGAACACCAATGGCCCTACCTTCGGATTGGTCCTTGGATTCTGAGCCAAAAGACGACAAGAGCTTGCTATTCAAAAATCGTTCTACTCAACTTATCATGTCTTGGTTTTACAACGGCCACGGTACTAAATCCTACGCTGATACCGACAAATTGATTCACCAAGTCGTACTGGACCCGGATTTTGACCCCAAGGACTTTGATTCCTCCTTTTCTACTGCTCGAGAGGCAGCGCGTCTGGACGAAATCTCCACCCAAAAAAATTCTACAGATCCTACTTTGTCAGAAGTGTGTCGACCGGAAGCTGGGTGGATCAAGGGCAGCTTTTCAATACCAGTGCCATGCGACGGTTTCATATTCGATTCGGAAGAGGAGGCTCCTCAATTTGTTGTTGAAAACGTCATGTATCGAAAACCTCTAGAAGTTATCAAACAGGCCTTTGCAGAATGCACCTCTGAGACGTATACGACCATACCGTACAGAGAATTTTGGCGTCCCTCACCCGACGAACCACCCGAACGCTTATTCTCAGAGTCCTACGTGGCGGACATTTTCAATGAAGAGTATGAAAAGATCAAGTCAGAGCCACGCACAGGTCCCCACAGACACCTGGAGCCCTTTGTCGTTGGTATCGGGATTTTTTCAGATTCTACCCACCTGACCAGTTTTGGCGATGCTTCTATATGGCCGATCCTTATGTATATCCTCAACCAGTCAAAATACACCAGAGGGAAACCTAAAGAATTCGCTGCGCACCATATTGCGTATATCCCTAAAGTAAGTTTGTATTGACTGGCATGTACTATTCATATTAACGTTTGGGTCATAGCTCACAGACACTTTTCAAGATTGGCATCAGCGACAGTTTGGCAAAGCTGCGACATCTGAAATGCTCACCCATATGAGACGCGAGGTCAATACAGGCGTCTGGGGGCTATTACTTGATGAGGATGTCAAACGAGCGTATGCTGAAGGAGAGGCCGTAGAACTGGCCGACAGAGTATGTCGAGCTATGTATCTCCGTTTTATTTTTAGTTCAAATGACTACCCCGAAAAGTAAGTCAACATTTACTCGTTATTTCGTTTGATAACTAATGTACAAGCAGAATGCTGCAGTCCTGCTGCAAGTGTCGCGGCACTTGCTTGTGTCCACGTTGTTTAATTCAAACTATGAATGTCCCAAAGGTTGGATCAAAGATGGATATGCGAAACCGGCTCAAGCTAGCTCGCGTTGACAGCGAAACTCGTCAATTTGACATCGAAACTGCCCGTAAAGCATTGTTCTTGGGGAAAAAGGTTAACAGCAAGGCGGTTAATGGCTTGCTGCAACAGACCTCTGCTTTTCCAACTCGGGTATATTTTTATTTCCTCATATCTACGTATTTTGTCTAAGAATATTACATAGAACGCTTTTTCCAAGGCTTTATTTGAATATGGCTTCAACTTTTATCGGATGTTTACTGTCGACTTCATGAACGAAGTGGAACTGGGTGTCTGGAAGGCCCTATTTAGTCACCTACTCCGGATTCTTTATACCTCTAGCAACCAGAACGCCATTGCAACTCTGAACGAAAGGTATTGTCGTGATATCTCGATTCTTACTCAAACTAACTATAGATTTAGATACCGCCAAGTCTCCCCTTTCGGCCTCACAACTATCCGACGTTTTGCTAGGAATGCTTCAGATATGAAGAAACTGGCAGCACGGGATTTTGAAGATCTCCTTCAGGTAGGCCTCAATTGCGTGTGATGTTTGATTTTAATTATTAATGATTCCATAATAGTGCTCTATACCAGTCTTTGAGGGCTTGTTGCCAGAACCTGCACACAATAAAATTATTCAAAACCTCTTGTTTGAAATGGCGACATGGCACGCCCTAGCCAAGCTTCGACTTCACACCGATACCACTCTGGACGAGTTGGGGAATTCGTGTACTCGGTTATGTGATCTCCTTCGTCAGTTCCAAAAGGAGGTTTGTAGTCAGTACGCCACTCGCGAGCTTCCATCAGAAACAGCCGCGAGAGGAAGAAGACAGGCAGCCAAGGCCAAAAAGGCAGCGAGTGCGGGTCTGCCAGTACCTCCGACTCAACCCAATGAACCCAAGACCCGCACGTTCAATATGCAAACGTACAAATTGCATTCCCTTCCCGATTACGTCGATTCCATTCGCCAATTTGGCACCACTGACGGCACGAGCACTCAAATGGGCGAAAGCGAGCACAAGAGAGCGAAACTCTTCTACAAACGGGTCAAGAAAGGTGATCATATTCGAGGTATCGCCAAACACATCTACCGAGAACGTGTGGTACACCGCACTAACCGTGTCGAGATACGCAAGCTGCTGCGTGAGGACAGGGAGTTACTGGAGCCCACTCCTCCTGATTTACATTATCACATCTCATCAGACGTGCGTCGAAAGTTAGATATACTACCCTGGATGTCACAAAACCAAAACGATCCGGCGACAAGGGTAAGCCGGATTTTTCGCTTGTTTTTATATACTCAATGTCGTATTTAGGACTTTATGCTTCGTCTCAAAACTCACCTTTATGCCCGCTTATCAGGGGTAAACGAATTCAGTGATAGCATTGGTACCCATGAGCAACTCCAAATCACAATACTCGGTGACCGAATTTACGAACATCAGGTTCTACGCATCAACTATACTTCATATGATATGCGTCGAATACAAGATACCTTGAAGCCAAACTCTTCCCGATGTGACATCATGGTACTCGCTAGCAACAAAGGTGCAGATCAGCAGGTTCATCCTTATTGGTATGCCCGTATCATTGGAATCTACCACGCCAATGTGGTAATATCTACCCCTGATGATTACTACCGTGCCTCCAAGCACAAAGTGGATTTTCTTCATGTCCGATGGCTGGGTGTTTGTGAAGATTGCCATTACGGTTGGAAATATAGAAGGCTTCCACAGTTGGCGTTTGGTGATATCAATGACTCTGCGTCGTTTGGTTTTGTGGACCCATCCCTCGTACTTCGTGCAACCCATTTGATCCCTCGCTTCATTCTTGGAAAAATACCGACTCTCGGCCCATCTGTAGCTTATAGAAGCAAAGAAAATAATGAAGGGGAAGAATGGGAGAGAAATTATGTCAATTTGTGAGTACATTTAGTCACTTCTTACCTTTTACTAATTTTTTACAGTTTTGTGGATCGCGACATGGTCATGCTGTACAGAGGGGGTGGAGTTGGCCACGCTAGCACGCGAGCCGCTACCGATTCTCTTAGGCAAGACCAACGTGCAGACGACATTGCCTCTCGCAAAAAACGCCGCGAGGCACATGAAGCTCCCGATCCTGATCTGGAACCAGATGGGGCCTCAGACCAGGAGCAAGACGCTCAGGACCAGGCTGAAGTGGCACCTGAAAACAGCGCCGATTCTGATGACAATGAAGACGACAGCGACCAGCATACCGATTCTGAAGAGGAGGAGGAGGAGGAGGAGGAGGAGGAGGAGGAGGAAAGCGACGAGGATGAGGACCGGGGTGACCTCGATGAACTCGGGTTCGCTGAATACTAACTGTAGCTTTATGTGAGTCTGTCGTTGATTCTCTTGTACCTCTACTAACACCTTTTTAGATGTATCCTTGTCTTGGCGAGTAATACACAATACTTTTCTTGATTTTCGCGTGATTCGGTAAGGAAATGTATTGATATTTAACTGAAATTTTATTGTAACATCCCTATACATCGCTGTACGCCCTTTGGGCTCTACTCTCTCATTGTGCAACTACGTATGTGTGCCTTACCCCCCTCACATCAACCCTCATACACCACCTTAGCTGCAGCCCGACACGTGCCTTACCCCCCTCACATCAACCCTCATACACCACCTTAGCTGCAGCCCGACACGATACCGCCCTTATATTTCAGCGATAAGGACAGCACCGAGCATCGCCCCCAACCCAGTTCCGCAGCCTATTTCGACCTGGACGTGCCTGGCGCGCGCCACGCGTGTGCTGCGTATGCGTGCGCCACGCTTTTGAGGCGTATGCGTGCGCCACGCGTGTGCTGCGTATGCGCGCGCCACGCGTTTGATGCGCGCCACGCGTTTGATGCGTATGCGCGCGCCGCGCGTTTGATGCGCGCGCCACGCGTTTGATGCGCGCGCCACGTGTTTGATGCGCGCGCCACGTGTTTGATGCGCGCACCACGCGTTTGATGCGCGCGCCACGCGTGTGATGCGTATTGCGCGCGCCACGCGTGTGATGCGTATTGCGCGCGCCACGCGTGTGATGCGTATGCGCGCGCCACGCGTGTGATGCGTATGCGCGCGCCATGCGTGTGTTGCGTATGCGCGCGCCACGCGTGTGTTGCGTATGCGCGCGCCACGCGTGTGTTGCGTATGCGCGCGCCACGCGTGTGTTGCGTATGCGCGCGCCACGCGTGTGTGTGTTCGTCCAGATACAAAGAGGCGTCGATACGGGGAGGGAGGGGTATACATGGATGTGTTTTGAAAAATAAAACTTGATTTCATTGTACACGCGTCACGGTAAACTCAGAGTGCCTGTCGAACGGGCCCTTTATTCCATCATCTCAACGTCCTGATCATCCCCCTCCCCATCGCGCATCTCAACGTCGCTGTCTTCGACGGTCCCCGAGTCCTCGATACGATTTTCGACTGCGACAACCTGTTCCTCCCGCTCTCGAATTTCGCCGTGGGTCGAAACGACGGGTTCGGTGTCGACTCGCCCGGTCGCGGGCTCTTCTACGCTGACAACGATCTCGACCTTGTTGTCGGTATCGACGTTGACGCCGATTTTTGCGTGCCCGTTGCGGCCATCGACGGCGACGTTGAGCCTGAGGCCGTCGCGATCGATCGCGAGGCCGAATTGTACTCCTTGGGGTGCAAAAAAAAATTAACAGTGAGTACTTACTTTGAATATTGAAGACTCACCTTGCTCATCCATTTGTCGTCTTCCGTTAACTCTTGTTATGCCGTTAGAAAGCTGTGGTGACTTGCTGGCGCGCTGTGGCGGGTTTGGTGGTGGTGGTGGTGGTGGTGGTGGTGGTGGTAGTTGAAAAGAAGCACGCGCCGCCATCGTTGATGACTGCGGCGCGCTTTTCCACGCCCGTTTTGGTCATCGTCGTCGACGATGAGCTCGATATCGACGAATTTTGAACGGATTAATGTAGTTATTACATGTATACGTAGAGAAATATAACGCTTACCGTGATTGGAACTTCGTTTGAGCGATCGTATGTTATATTTAACACACGCGCCGGGCCAAGACATACGGCCCCTATGTCGCCCGGTTATGTAATGTCCGGTCAACCGGACTTGTCGTAAACATACGAAAATTCTTACTTGATTTTGCAGGGTAAAACAAATAATTGTTTGGATATTGTAAAGCTAATAAAAATATTACTTAACATTGTAAACCGGGCCCCGAAATTTGGGTGCATTTGTAAGACAAAAAATTTATTGTATTGGTTTACATTGCTTTGTAATCTACTGTCTGTTTAGTTGATGTAAACAATAGTGCTTTACCTTCAAGCTCTGCTCTGTGTGCAAGCATGTTTCGCACTAGCAAGTACAGTCATCAGAGCGGTGGAAATGAAAGTGGAAAGAAAGGGACTGGGGGCCGTGTCGTGAATATGTCTCAAGTTATTATACAGAAAACTGAGGTTCAATCTCCAATTTAATTTGTACATGGACTGGCGTGGTTTTGCGGAAATTGACTCGACTTGACGTCATGTAATAATGCTACGGTCAGCAAAATTTCTCCTTGCAAAATCATTTTGTGTGAATTGCAATCCCTGTAATCGTTTGGATGGATGTAAATTTGAATTCAAGGTTTTGTGCTTTGTTTCTATTGTTGTTCAATGTTTTTTGTAATGTTTTATGGCAAATAAATGATTAAAAATTGACTTTAAGCATACGAAATCATTTTTAATAAATTTCGAGGTTCACAAATGTTTGTAGAGTCTCAAAATGCCCTCCAAATGTTTGCGGCGCCTCCAAATTTTGTTCAAATGTTTCGTGGGAAATTATCGTGTCACATGAAACATTGACCTACCGTAAAAGGCATCAAAGGCATTTGGGGGTCTGGTCACTTTTGCCGATGTCCACCTTGGGCAATTGCTAGAAGCTCTTGAAGTCGTTATACGGTCTCAAACAAGCAAGCCTCATTTGGTATCAACTCCTTTGCAAAACCCTTGAAGCCCTTGGTTTCCTTCGCTCAGAACAAGATCACGCTGTCTTCTTCTTCAATCGCATCTGGAACGGAAAGTGAGTTCACTGCCTTCTCGCAATGCACGTCGATGATGGTCTGGGTGCCTCCAACTGCGGCGAATTCCTCAGTCATCTCAAGATCGAGATAGGGAAAGCTTTTGGCATCAAGGACCTCGGCCCTGTCAGATGTTTTCTCGGTGTCTACTTTGAACACAATCGCGCTACATGCGAATTGTGGTTGCACCAAGAATCTTTCATAGAATCCCTCCTTACTGAATTCGATCTTACCAACTGTAATCCCGTGAAAACTCCACTCGATCGAGATAATCCTTTAGGTTCTGGGGACGAATCGTCAACACTAGACAACATTCCCGACCTCAAACGAACATACCAACACCTCATCGGCTCCCTACTGTTTCTTCAGATGAACACCCGACCCGATATTGCGTATGCTGTACAACTCCTATCCCAACACTGCTCCAATCCTTCATCTCATCACTTTAATGCTGCAAAACGCGTCCTACGCTACCTGAAAGGGACAAAATCCTTTCGACTCCATTACGATGGAAAGAATTGCAACATCCCTTTAACGGGCCTCTCTGATGCTGACTGGGCAGGTGAGAAACACGACCGTGCTTCAATCTCCGGGTTCGTGTGGTCGATGGCAGGTGGCCCCATCTCCTGGTCCTCCAAGAAACAAACTTGCATCGCCTTGTCCTCCACCGAAGCCGAATATGTTGCGCTCACTCGCTCCGTACAAGAGCAAGGGGGTGCCGGGGTTCAAAAAAAAAACACGACCTCATATTTTTTATTTCGAGGTAATTTGGGCAACCTACCTACCTCGTGACCATTACATAACGATCAAAATCGCCTAAAATGGGAATTGCCAAGGGCCAAGACATTGAAAAGTTGGGGTTCTGGGGTTACAGAGGGAGGCAGCTGGCTCGGAACATTGTCGGTTGTTGTAGTCTCGCAAAGTGGAGTGTATTTGGGTAGGATTACTGGAAGAGTTGTTGTAGTAGGTACACGGACTAATGCTAGTCCTCGTTTCATAAAAAAACCTTTGAGTGACAAGTCCTTCAACTTGGGCTTTGTGGATAGCTTTGCTGCTGCGGCTTTACATTTGGCTGTTCCTCGATGGCGTAGATTTAGGTTCTTTGACCCTCCGGGACCACACTTAATAGCCTTTTGGCAGTCAGGGCAGATTGCGTACCCATCCGCCAGATTGAGCAGTCGTCCAGACGGTAAATCAATGATCTTAGTAAATCAATGATCTCAGTCAAAATCAGGTCAAATATCTGTGTTGCTTGAAGCCCGGCCACCTATCATGAAGATTTTAACCTGAATTTCAACGAGATTGGTATTGTGTTTGTTTAAAAAACATAATTTGTCTATGAAATACAGTCCAAAATGCTCTAAACTTGATCACAGACAACTTTGGACCGTGAAATTCCTCAGAAATTAGACAAAAAAAATATGGTACAATTTTTTTTTTTTCGGGGCTGATCGGCCAACCTACCTACCTAGGTGGTGTCCAAATTTTGAACACCGGCACCCCCTTGTACAAGAGGGCATCTGGCTTCAACAAGCCTTTAAACAAATATTCATTCCATGTCCTTCACCACTCGTCCTCTCAACCGACAACAACAGTGCAAAATCACTCGCCGAAAATGACTCCAATCACGGAAAAGCCAAACACATTGACATCCGTTATCATTTCATTCGCTCCCACGTAGAATCAAACTCTTTTTCCATTTTACATATTCCTGGTATTCTTAACACCGCTGATATTTTCACCAAGCCCCTTGCCCAAGTTGTCTTTCAAGGACACGTCGAACGACTCGGGCTCGCAGCTCGCTGAGGGGGGCTGTTGGAGTTCATCTCGTCTCTTCACTCTGCGTCACATGTCATGTTCCTCTTTCACACGTCAACCCCTGTTTATCCTTATTTACTTTCTCGCCAGTGTAGAACTTAGCGTTTCCTCGTTCTCACATACCTCAGTTGTTCTTCCATCAAGACACTGAGATACATCATCTATAGACTCCAACAGTCCCGGCACAAAAGGGGAAGAAAGCAAAACCCATGGTGGTTTCAAAGGCGCTGACCACTCGGTGAGAAATATATATCTTCTTACGTATAACTTATATTGATTTGTTTGCATTTTTGTTTGCATTTAGAAATCTTTTCGCACTCAATTACCAGAAGACGCACCCTAATATCACTGCTGCAGAGTTTAAGAAGGTTTATGAGAATCTCGACAGGGATATTATCAAGGTACATTTATTCCTTTGTTTGTCTGCACTAGAAACGGCGGCAACGCTAACCACACTTCTATTAGAAATATGAGATTCTTAGTAAGGAAAGAAAAGCAGCATCAAAGGCGCCAGCAGCTATTACAACAAGTGCTGCGTAAGTGGCTCTTACCATTCATGTGTATCTATATCAGTTGAACTTATTATTCTGCCGTTTTTGATAGTGATTAACTTAGTGATTATGGCAATATGGACAATACAAGAGGGATGTTCATGGCATATCAGCACAGATGTGCTCGGAGAAACAACAGACATATGCAGAAAAAAATCTGCAGGTGAGAAATTTTCTGTCCACCTACTCAATTGCGTTGAGGAATCCGCACAGGCATCACAGTCAATGAGAGTGATTACGGGTAACTTGAGCATCTTTGGGACCGAGGAACGAGGAAGCTGGTCGATACTGCGACATATAACCTTGTTCAATTCTCCGCTGCAGACGCCCTGAAGCTGGACAAAAAGCAAACTGGTGTCGGTACAGCAAGGGGCACCACCAATGTTGTTATGTTTGGCTTCTGCGTCGTAGGCTAGAATCATACGGGCATAGCGGCAAAGTATCATTTCATGGAACTTTTCTGTCGCCATGATATTTTGTGCATCCTTGTTTTTGTCCGTCTCAATCATGTAGTGGATGGACTTCGTGCGATGACATAGCCACTCTAGAATAGCCAAGGCTTCGCCACGGGCAAAGATGCACGCCTTGCGCTCTTCGTCGCTCAGGCTGTTGGTATCCCACCGCATCCATGCGTCTAACTGTGCCAAAGTCTTGGTGGAGAACATCTGATCGGGATTTCGATAGGTCTCGTAGTCGAGCGCATTTGCCAAGATCATGTACACGCACAGAGCTATCAAGCTCGAGTATCCGGACTGCGTACTGTAGAATGGGACATGGTACATTTCATAAAAATCTGAGAGAAAATAGAAGAAAAGAATCAGATATCTTGTAGGAAACGGTAAAAAACCTCATACCTTCTGGGTCGCTGTCACCTTCAACCAAAACCTTGTAGAACCAATGTATGGTTTGCTGCAGGAAAAATCGGGACGTTGAATGATTTGTATTCGTTGCCCTGTATCCAGCGGTAAAACAGTGAATGATTCCTGTCAGGGTTTCTTCAAAGGAAGTGGAGGAGTAAAAATGTCCGCCACGGCAAACCACTGAGGAGATAGAATACGCCATATGTAGAGTATTCGGTCTCATGAAGCTGTTTTTCAAAGTAGCGTCAATATAATCAAATGGGTAGGACATTCAAAAATCACATACAGTTCTGACTGGTTATCGAGAACAATCGCCTCGTAAATCCAGTCTTGGTGGTGCGTTTCCCCGTAATCCAGCTTGTCTCCCAGAAATACACGGCGGTCAGAAGAAAGGTCAACATCCAACCGTCTGGGATACATGATAATCCACAGCTTTAGTCCATGAAGAGGTTGGATGAAGGAACAGAAACCATTGGCATCGATATGGATATCTGAAAATGCCCCCTCTGTAGCTACGAGTCCCCACGACATATCACCAAATGGGACGGGGGTACTATACTTCCAGCTACCAGATGTAGCCCGAAGAGCAGCCGCCTCAGTACTCAAGTCAAAAGAGTGAGCGCCTGCATGAGGTAAAGGGATGTCGAGGGCATTGAGGATCTTTCCTCTTTTGCCTTTCATCCTTGCTGCTTCCATGACCTGAGAGAGGGACCCACGCTTAATCCTCTCGATGGAGTTAGACGACATGGTCGACATATCTGTTACGGCCATTAGCATGAGACGCAGAAAGAAAAATCAAAACATCGAAGAGGAAACACACCTTGGATTGACCTGGTGCTCGTCATATCACCCATATGGCGACGTACCTGGCTGTAGAACTCGTCGGAGCAAGTTGAAATAGACTCCTCTTGAGAAGGAGACATAAGGACGACGTTCCTTTCAGAGAAAGACTCCATCAGATACATGGATTTCGTGGTGCTGCGGTCGAATACCGCAAAACATGATTCTTCGGGACGTGCTATGTGCAATGGAACTCCATCGACGTAGTCACTCTCGACCAATTCCAGAACCCTTTCAACACGATCCACGTCGGCTTGACTCTTGTTTGGAGAATAAATAAATGACGAAAAAATCAATATCGAGAATGACTTACATGGGCAACAACGCAGAAACTTTTAAGTTGGCCACGACCGTTGTAGATGGACCAAACTTTGGTGCCATACACCTTCTCCGGAGTGCTGACGACATCAAGGGTGGTGTTGCTGTCGTACAGATCGACATCAATACACAGGTCGTCGTCCAAATCAAATGTGTCGGTAGCCTGCGTCGGCTTGCGTTTGGGAGGCCGCTTGGAAAGGCCCTGCCGGCCCTTCCCTTTCCCTTTCTGAGAGGAGTCAGCCGTGGTGTTTTTGCTCCTGTTTATCTGGGAAACAGGAGGAATCCTCAAAATAAGAGGAGCAGGAGGTGCGTTCTCCCCCTCCTTTTCGCCTTGGCTGTCTTCCAATGTATTCCTCTCCATGTCTGAGGAATCATTGTTTTGCTCTGGGCCTACCCCCTCTCCATCGACCGACATTCTGTCCTCCTGGACTGGTGGAACATCCCCTTGCCCCTGCTTCTCGGTCTCATTGTCCGACGAACTGTCGTCTGGCCTTTCCTCCTCACCATCTTCTGACATTCGGTTCTCCTCGTCGGGTCGTTCTCCGTCTTGCCCCTGCTTTTCGCCCTCGTGAACTTCCGACATACGATTTGCCTCGTCAGAAGACCCTTCAGCTCCTTGTCCAGCCCCGCCGTCTCCCAAATTTTCTGGACCATTGGTATGTGGACCATCCTCCATTTGATGGTCGACATCAGCTTGCTCCGGATCGACGTTCATCTCACAATCCCCTGCAGTTGAGGGCCCAGTATTCTCAGTCTGAAGTAGACCAGATCCAATATCATCACTCCGCGGCAAACCAGGTTGCTTGTCCGTGGGCACATCCTTGCCAGCCACCGAAGATGTGTCTTCCGGAGGCTGTATATCTGAGGTAGGGACCGTATTGTCCCCGTTCTCCTGTTGACCCATGCTGACATCCTTGCCAGCCACTGAAGACGTGTCTTCCGGAGGCTGTATATTTGAGGTAGGGACCGTATTGTCCCCGTTCTCCCGTTGACCCATGCTGACCATTTCCGTCGTGTCCACTTCGTGATCATCGTCACCCTCCGCGTCTGCGTCGGACCCTTCACAGGTGGTTTTTTCACCATGATGGGAAACGGTCTGAAGTTGAGCTGTTTTAAACGGATTTAAATCATGTAATTGACGCAGACTTTGCTTATAACTTACCGTGTGGTTCAGTGCTGTGCCTTGCTAGGTTAGAATTTGCTGTAACCTCGGCGCTGCTCGTTGACGCTGGCCAATTATTAGTTTAAATTGTTATTTTGTTACAGTACGTAGAACACACATATGAAAAAGTGAAACGCGGGATCTTGTGCAATTACCCGCTCGCATTCCATCCAGCAGTCTGAGATAACAAGTTTATATAAGGCTGACTGGATGTCGCAATTTTGCGCTGCAATGATTTTCCAAATTTCCATCTCCACTTCACGCAGAACACGGGGGCGACAATTACCGAGCGCTTTTGAGGCCTAAAGGAGTGCGTTAATCCAAGTTAAACTGGGAGGATGTGGATACACCTACTTTAAGCAGCTGCTCCCGGTCACATTTCTTAGAATACCAAGATTTATTCACAAAAAGAAGGATGGGGGATATGAAAAGGGCGACATGCAGAGGAATTTTTAAATGAGATGGCGTGACCTCTGAGAGGAACAACGCAGCATCAGGATGGCCGCTTGCACTAGGGTATGTTGAGCAGATTGTATCAATGAATAGAGGAAAGAAAACTTACTAGAGATTTGCAAGAGTAGCCGTGTCCGTTGGAATGTCTGGTAGAATGTGTTCATTGTCCTTCATACCGCGCATTCCTGACAAGATTTGGTAGTGTAGCGAGGCGCAGTACACATTCCCGATTATTTTCCCCACAACACCCTTGAAGTGGTTACGCGCCAGACAGAGTAATAGCGTTGATTCCGAGGGCCCGCCCTGGGTGAAAGCGGATGACGGCGTGTCACTGATAGAAGGGGTGTTGATGTTTCTGTGCGACTTAGAGTCGGCTCTGAGGATGCGCTTCCTGGCAGAGCAGAGCATTGCCGGCCAGTCCTTCAAGTCATCTACAAGCTACAATAATTGTTTGAAAATTAAGAATTAACATTGAGTGACTTCATGATCGCATACCTTGAACCGTGAAAATATTTCCTTAGTTCCTGTGCTGGCCTGTATTTCATTCAGGGGCACGGTCACCGGCAACGATGGTCCAAAGGCTGCTGGCCACAACGCTACGAGATCGAGTAGACGGTATGCTGCAAATAAGCTACCCGCCTGCTCCCATGTAGCCGAGGTTACGCAGGGTGTCTCTACGATGTTGTTCTGAAGGGCAGCCAAGCTTTGCCTATACTTGATGGCCGCTCGCATGCTCGATGATGAAACATCGTAATTCAAAAAGGTGAAGTCCTCATATCGTCGGAGGAAATCCACCATCCTCTACAGAAACTTGATATTAGTACCATAAATGGCAATCCAATTAAGACCTACGCGGAGTGGGTGCGACTCTGGCAACATGTTTTCCAGAGTCTGACGAACGACCTGCGTTTCGAAGAGAAACACCAGAATTTCTTCAGCTTGGAGTCGGGCAACGGGGGAAATCTTCTGGGCTTGCACTACAAAACTTCAACGTCTCACCCTGCATTCTATTTCTTTGGGTACTTACTTTTTTTTGTGTGTTTTTTTCTGGTGTCTCAAATTTTCAACTAGATGAATTTTAACTGAACGAAAACTATTATAGAGTGTCTAGAGTATTGTCTATGTCTATTTTATTAGAATGTATGTTAAATCTATGGGGAGGGGTACTACGCTATGACGAACGGAAAGAAAAACAATCAAGTTGGAAACACGCTATTTCCGGAGCGATTCTTTAGGGTAGGTTTCCCGTCCTGAAGTCACGAGTTGGTTAAAAAAACGCCCGTGATGCGGCTGATGTAAGGGGGCGTTTTTTTAACCAACTCGTGACTTCAGGACGGGAAACCTACCCTAAAGAATCGCTCCGGAAATAGCGTGTTTCTCACCATATGTTTTCTCTTTCCGTTCATCATAGCGTCTTATCATAGTAATAGGTTGTGTAGTATCTAAAAATAAATTATCACAAGTTAAGATGATAAATTAAGTGAGATGAACATCGATTAACAGTCTTTAAGACCCACAATGTCTAGTTATAAACGCAGATGACTTGACAGCCTAGGCAACCGCACAGTGTGTACTAATCCAACCCTCCATCTAATCACTAACTTCAGGGAAATTTAATTATGATCTCAAAAAATCAGGACATTAATCCCTTCATAGACATTGAAGCAGCGGTTTCCGATGATGATGAAAGTTCGGAAGAGCTTGATTATGAAGGGGGCCAACTACGTATGTTCCAATAATTTACATATATTCTGCTCAATATGTACTGATGCTAATGGGTTCTGACATACAGTGAATGATAACGATGAATACTCTGAGGATGAGGAACGTGTTGCACACTCTCGGCTATATCATGCCATGCAAAATACAGATAACGCTGATGAATGGAGCGATTTGTTGCCCATGCTTCTGCCTTCACGCATGAAAATTCGTCCTGACAATGATATAGAGCCATCTAGTTCACGAGAACTTATACAGAAATATGGCAATCCCCAACCAGGAGGACTTGGTGATAATAATTATATGCCTTCCGCGACTGATATCATGTATGAAATAGGTTGCAAGGTACGCAAAAATAATATAAGTCTTCAGTCAGCATTTATTGATCACCTTACGAGTGATAGGTTGGACGCGAAGAGGCCGTCGCTTTCAAAATTATGCAGATGTCAACGAACCCTACATTTTCCATCATCCTTGCCCGGTCTGTCTTCGCTCAATCCTCAATTCCTGGGAGAATCTACGTCGAGGCGCCATCAATGCAACATGCGCATACGTTAGCCTGCCTCGTTAGAGAGCTTAATCCGACACATTTAGTTAGGCTATCCTCGGAGAGATGTATGGAGATCCTATCTCATCCCCCACCCTCACGCCCTGAAGACCAATCGTGGGTCAAGGTTGCTGGAAAGCGTAAGGCTTGGACGACCTACGCAAATGCTACCGGCCTTGTGTTCACATTCCAGGGTCGGAAAAGTGTTGTTCTTATCCCCAGACCTCCGGACAACATCAAGAAATCGCACCTCGACAGGATATTCCAGGATGGATTTATTATCACGGATTTCGACGCCATCGATCTCAAATATCTTTCCAATGTCCTCCCAACATCGTCCGAGTTGGAGCAATTTCGCGAGTGTCCATTTGTAACGACGGAGACCTTAGCGCAAGCCTCGAAAGCCATCTCCATGACTCGACTGAAACGATATGATCGAGTCAAAATTATTGGTGGAGAATACTTAGGTCTTTTTGGAACGGTCAAGAGTGTTTCTGACGCTGAGGTGGAAGTGCACATCCCCTCCCAAGGTATAACACAAGCAGTTGCACTACACGATCTACGTGCAGCTTTCCAGATAGGCGATAGTATTGAAGTCGTTGAAGGGGATCACAAAGATCTCCATGGATGGGTGTCAGACTTTGATGGAAGATCTGTTTGTATTATCGCCCCAGAGCACGAACGCGAAGTAGGTGAACTGTCATTCTCTTTGTCTTAGTAGTGTTCAACACATTTTTCAGGTCATTGTGCCCATCCACACAGTCATATTCTACGTCCCCCCTGCTCATGCTACTCTTCGCCCGCGAAAGCGTCATTCGTCAAAGCTTGGAGAAAGAGACCACAACGACGTCTATATAGGTTTGAGTGTCATCGTTGTCGGGAATAATACATTCAAGGGGTACTATGGCATCGTTAAAAGCACTACCCCCGACGGCTTTGCAGACGTTGAGCTGGAAGCTCGTAACCAGAGGGTGGAACGTATTAAAATATCACATTTAATTATACAGTATGTGGTTTCACTTGATTCGTTGACTGTCAGGTGCTTACTGACATTGTTTCAAGCAACCGAGAACATATAAATTCCGCTCAAGACCCCGGGCCTTCTGGTGGAGCAACTCCAATGCCGTCCACAGTAGCAAGTTTTCTGTCTCCTGCATGGAATCCGTATTCAGCAATACCTGTACACTCGGCGGTGGAAATCGCAGAACTACCCTCAACCGTCGCTCACTGGCTAGATACGAAATACGATAAGCTGAAAGGATTACGATTAAAAGTCTTAGACAAATCCAAGGGCGACCATCAAGTGGCGATGGAACTTCTCAGCCTTACCGACAATACTGCCCACCTAGCATTACTGGGACGTACACTGACATTACCGAAATCAGTGTTGTTTCCAATTCATCCTGTAAAAAAGGACGACTTCGTTACACCGCTTGAGGGCGATTCAATGGGGATTATATTCAGGATACGATCAATAGACAAGGATATTTGCGTTGTACATAAATATCCCGTTACTCGTATGAAACGCGGTGATACATTCCCAACTTTTCCGACAACATCTTTGATTCAAATCTTCCCCCCGTCCCGTGGTGTCAAAGTTGTAAATATGTAGGGTGCAGCATTACTTGTATCTCGAACACGGACTTGTAGACATATACGGGTTTTATGTCATTCTATTTAAGTATATTTCGGCAATCAACAGTGCTAATGGTTCGTAATGTGTTGATTGTCTTGAACTTAAGCCACCACCACCACACCAAATTGTTGCCCATCTTTATCATGAACCATTCCAATAGCAACAACGCTTCGCAACCTCAAAGTCGCCGCCTCCCTAGCATACCCGAAGAGGCAGAGTTCTTTGTTTTAGGTCTATTTTCATGTTTTAATCCACCTTCCTCTAGAATCAAGGCATAGAGGCCGTTAAAAAGGCTCTTGACCAATTTCAACTCACTGAACAGAGGTGTCTAGAAGTTCAGGCAGAGCTACGTTGTTATATGGACGACATTATGCGAGCATATAAATCCAATGAAGATCTTCTGTTTGAAACCCAGCTCGAAATCGCCCGTCTACGGGTATCCCTCATTAGTCGGGGAATACCTATTCTAATGCACCCTCAGGATAATCCGCGATCATGATAGGTGCAGTCTTTTCCCCTCTGAGATGTAACTTTACTTAACTCTAAGTAGGACATGGAATCTGACTATAATGTATATGTGATATATTGTAGTAGATAGGGGTACTGTTTCAGTACCTGTAATTTCTATATGGCACGATATATTTTTGACTGATGTCCGTCGCCTTAAATTTTGAAAAGAGGCTAATTTCGCATACCTCCGGATCGTAGCTTGACATAATTCACCACCCCTTGTCTCTATTTCTGCATTACAACCGTCAAACCAGCCCAATATGCCACCTAAAGGATCCAAAAAGAAAAAGGCAGTTGTCAATGCCACGGTTGAAGGTATCATCTATATATCCTCATTACATCCGCATACTTAATGTTTTATCCATCTAGGACAAGAGGTTGAACAGGGTCCGAGCTCCGTGGCAGAAAACGAGCCACCTCAGGCTCCAGAAGCAGGTCTGTACTAGCATTTTCTTTGTTGAGATTCACTGAACTCCTTATTAAAAAGACCCCAATGGCCGTCCTATCCGAAGCACCCGTGGTCTTGGTGGAGTAAATGCTCGGCAGGAGAAAACATCTAACATCATTTTTATTGACTTTGAGAAGGCTGGGAAGAGGAAGTCAAGGGCCGCCAATGTGGATACTAGTGCCATGCCTGAAAATGAGATGGCGCCTCCCTTGAAGAAACCTTGCAATGGGGTGAGTCTACTGTTCTAATCTTAAATTTGCTATCTTCCAAGCACGTCTAGGTTACCGTTGTGTTGCATGTAGGTCCCCCTATTCAAATGCAACCAAGGCCAACGCCTTCAGTTGCTCCTTGGGATGTCCAACAAGTCCAACCAAGCCCACGACAATCTCAGGGTGCCCCCCCTCCTGTCCAGATCCAACGTGCAGCTCAGAGAAATCAGGAGCACTCAGAGCTTGATCATGCTGTCCAAAGACCCACTGCCCCCATCCAGCGCCCCGCTGCTCCGGTACAACAGCCAGCACATCCTGTCCCGCGCCCCGTACAACATGCAGCACATCCTGTCCCGCGCCCTGTACAACACGCAGCAAATCCTGTTCAGCGTTACGCTGCCGCTGCGGCAGAGAATTCTGTCCAATACTACAATGCCCCCGTACAACAACCAGTGCATCCTGTAACACAACATGCCCCCGTACAACAGCCAGTGCATCCAGCAGCCTATAACGCCCACCAAGAGGCTAGCATCAGCCATCAAGACGAGGAGGAGCAACAAGATTACGAAGGCATAGAGCAGGAGGAAGATGAGGAGGAGGAAGAGGGGGATAGTGACGGTGAAAGGCAATCTGAGGAAGCATCAGGGGACAAATGCATGCAAGGAATTGATGAAGAGAATATTGGGGATGAAGAAGCTCTCCAATATGTCGACGGTGAAGCCTGCTGCCCAGCGTTGGTTTAACTCCACCTTTATGTTGTGTTTGCTTACCACCTATGTTTGACAGTGGTTGATGAAGTTTCCGATGATGAAGAGGAGAGGAGAGCAAGGGCATTGCTCCGCCAGCCTTCCCCCCATGTAATCATTTCTCTGCTGTATTTAATGTCTAGCTAATGTATTATTGATATAGGTTGTGGAAGTAGAGGATGTTCTTCAAGAACACCGTCGTCGTAATCGGGCGAACAAGCCATCTCGCCCTGAGGCATTGCGCAAGGCGGCTGTTTCGCAAGGAGCCGTATCCCAAGGTTTGACAAGGGAGAACAACGAAGCATCTGACGATGATGAGGTGCTTGGTGAGGCACACATCGCTCATAAGAAGTCCAGTACTTCTTCTGCTAGGGAAGTATCCAAGCATTCAGTTGCATCCTTTACTGGTTACTGGAAAGATGTGCTCAAAATTGCACGCAAACTGATGTGCCTGTATGTAGTAGAGGAGGTCCCCTTTCCCACTCGGGAAAATCACTTATTAGTCGCCGATGGATGTGTGAAGATGGCAGTAACCGTGTTTGAAAGAATGAACACGGATAAAGTGTTGCCTGATAGTAAGTTCTGTCTTCTGTGATTTTAGTTAATTGGTTTACATAACTTTGCAGAGAAAAAAACGCTCCTAGACAGGAATACCGCCGTAACGGTATATTTTTAGCGTGTTCTTTTAAGGATATCGTACTAACGTGTCTGTTCTCATTAGGCATTTGTCTACGCGTCAACCTTCCGGGGAAGACTGAAGACGATGATCAGACCCCTGGTCAAAAATGCGTATGGCCTCGAAGTCCCGTCGGAGGTCATCGCCGCGAACCCCAATATGTTTGAAAATCAGATGGGGGAGATCGAATACATCAAGGACAGGGTAGCATATTGGCTACTCAATGGTAAATACCACCGGGGTGTTGCCAAAACCCGAGTGAGTTCGCCGTCCATTTTACCTGGCTTACCACTCATTGATTTGTTTCCAGTATCACAATGTCCCATTTGGACATCCTTTTGTGAAGAAGATCTGTCTGGACTTCTTCTACCATCCTACAAAAGGGGTTGCAGTCCCCATCAAAGGTCTGGAGACAAAGACGGATTTCTTCAAGACATCGCTTCCCCACAAAGCATTTGCGCTTGTGGCCAGTTGTGTAGTTCTGATTTCTCTCCTGCTATTGGCACTGCCTTGCTAACAAGCATTTTGCTGTAGATCCACAACTGTCTTGAGGAGTGGAGGGATGGGATTGACCCTGCAAGAGGTGGTCCGTGTTCGGGTATTGAATTTAAGGGAGAGGAGTACTCCCTGAGGTATGATGCCTGCATGTTGGTTGCAGCAGAGGCAGAGAAGGATACCTTGAACCAAGGTCCTCGCTTGGCTCGCTTATGTAGGGAAGTGGCTGAGGAAGGATGGTGTGTATCTTTTTTTATTCATTTCTTTCTTTGCATCATTTAGATCTCCATAATCAGTGCTATTATGAGGCCTACGAAGAACCCCCCCAACCCTTATAGGATGACTCTCCATTCTATCCCACAGGAGGAACTAGATTACGGTCCAGAAGGGTAGTTGGGTGAATGAGCGGGGCAGCTGCCGGGTGTGGATTAGAAGATACCATATTTAGATCGTCACATATTAATAGTTATGCATCTACTAATAGAAACATGTTTGGTCCGATCCAAACATAGATTATCTATTTTTAAAATTGCCCATTTTAGTCAAAAATGGTTCGGTTTTCAGTGTGATATTGGCACTTGCAGGAATAGCCACACAACACTATACAAATGAAAGTGGATACTATATATGCCTTTGTACCTATTTGCAGTGTGTTATGATGTGCTACAAATCTGTGGTAGCATGCTACAAATCTGTGGTAGCATGCTACAAATCTGTGGTAGCATGCTACAAATCTGTGGTAGTATGCTACAATTTGTATGTCAGTTGTATACAGAGGGGTATGGACCATGGTAAGCATGCTACACGCCGCTACACAGCACTCGCGTTACAATACAGATCACTACAGAGTACCATGTCACGTTGGTACCAAGCTACAGGTACATCAGTGTGTGTTACCCAAATGGGACCGTTACTATGGGCACTACAGAATTATGTATCACTACGGATCATTACCTACTTGGCCCCGGTATTGCTGATGTACAAGTTCCGGTTGATCAAGCACACAGGGTAAGTTTTTTTTTTCGTTTCAACTAGTCCCCAGTCTCGAATACGCCTTCGATCTTACAGCGAATCTACTCCGATTGTCGATGCGAGTAACCATGTCATTGGGGTAATTGCAAACCACCCTAACGACCCCTACTGGCAAGATCTTCAGCGCCAGGCCTCTGCTGCCATTGAGGCTCGACGCGATCGGTGTTGCATCCCAATCGAGGACGAAACTCATCGTCAAGGAGCCTTCATTTCTCTCAATTGTGGCGTATCACACGGAGGTGGTCGAAAAATGCCGGGCAACGTTAAGAATTCCAAGCCAAACGCCGAAGTCCTGGCCGAGTTAAACGCAATGGAACCGTTCCAGAGATTCTCCAGTTTCGCATCATGTAAGTTTCTCCTCATTTTGGACAACTGCGCGCACTGAAAACGTATTGGCAGCTGTCATGTATACGTGGGCAAACCAGCTCTATCAGTACTATGCCACAACGCTTTCAAAACTACATTCCAAACACCCCAAGCTCCGTCGCATCTTCCCTGACAGCATCTTTAGTGCTGTGTCGTATAATTTTGGCCCATGGACAACCTGCTTCCAGCACAAGGATTTCGCAAACCTTGCGTTTGGCTGGTGCGCCGTAACCGCCCTGGGAGACTTCGACTACACAGCAGGAGGCCATTTGATATTATGGGAGCTTAAGATTGTCATCGAGTTCCCACCTGGGTGCACCATTTTATTCCCCTCAGCCCTGATTACACATTCCAACGTGCCCATCAAGGAAACAGAACGTCGCTATTCATTTGCGCAGTACACAGCGGGCGGAATCTTTCGATGGGTAGAGAATAACTTCATGACGCGTGAGCGTTATTTGGCGAAGCTGACTTGAGAGCAACATGCGCAAGACGAGGAAGCTAACGCAACACGATGGAAGTTGGGATTGTCTCTGTTATCTACGTCAAATAATGCCAAAACCACTGCATAGTTACATTCATTAGATACTTCCTGATATAGCAGATGTGAATCAAATCAGTCCAAGATAAAAATTAAAGGAATGAGATGAGAATTGCTGGAGTAGTGTAAAAGCAGGCTAACGTATGGTGATCTCGGGTGATGTTTATGGTGATCTCGGTTTGATGGTTTTTGCCTCGTATAATGCTTAATTGTGACTCTAACGCTATGAATACAGTGTCTAAAGACAGAGAATCTTTGGGAGAATTGATTTGTCAAAAAATTAGAGCATTAGTGTAGTTACAAAAATGGTGATATTTCGAACACTGCACACAATCCACGTATGTACGTACGTCCTCATAATGCACTTTGGATACACCAAAAAATTTTTTTTTTCAGAAACGTCTTCAAACGTATTTTAGATTATTTATGGTATTTTTCAATTCTCTGAAAGCCGCACGCAATGTTGTGCAAAAGAATTTTCTTTGTGTGAACTACACTTGACCTGCCTCGGTTCATACCTTTTTAGGTAAGTATTTGTTCTAGCCTTGCCGTTCAAGCCTTGCCTGACTTCAAAACATTGTGATCGCCTCTTTATCAAACACCGTTATACTCTGCCCTACGTGTATTAATGGCACGCCAACGCGCTTCAAAAGCAATCAAAACTGTAAACCGTGAGATGTATCTCAGACGGAGACATGCTTACTATGAGGCGTACGTAGGTCTCTGTCAACGCAATCAACCTACGCAAACTTAACTACACGCAAACTTAACTTTCTTAGCAACTGCAAACGCGAGCAACGGAAATCGCAAGAGCGTTATCAACGGTACGTCCAACGTGCGCATACTATGTTACAACCTAACCTCATTCATGACCATCAGTCGCAAGAGTCTGCCTGACAACGAGCTTGCTTTGAGCAGACAGAAGCATCGTGAGGCCCAGGCTAGATATCGTGAACGAAACCGTTTCACGTTGAAGGTTAAGGCCAAAATTTACTACAGGTATGTTTTATTTTATTGTCAAAGTCATTAGTATACAAACTATCTACGTAGGAAAAAACAAAACCCTCCAAACGAAGAAGAGGAGGACCCGGATGAGGAGGAAGAATGGATACGCCTGAGCGCGCTGGCTCATGGCATTACTGAGGAGGAATGGATCAGTTTGCATGGACGCAACTCTTACCGAGGTGGTTCGCCTGTTCACTGATTTGGTTCAGTAAAATTTCATTTTACATTTTTATCAATATCTGAATGTTTTTCACGTGCATTGAGCAACAATCACACCCCAAAGAGCCAGCCAATCTCATATGAAATTGAAATAAAAAAAGCTTAGTAAAGTACCAGTGTAAACTAAGTTGTGAGATACGTCCCCTACAGCATACCCTTTGCAAAATACACCTTTGCCTTACATCATATCTTCATCGTCATCGTCCTGGGGCATTTCTGGTGTTTCTTCAGAGCCAGGAGGAGCAGAAGTACCTGAGTCGGCTGATGCCATGAGAGAAGATAAGGACGGGTGGGAAGCTCCATGATTGAAGAAATCCGCATCACATGTGAATAACACAGATTGTTCAAGGGTCTGAGAGTTACCGATAGTCGCAGAGTCCTGAGAAGATCCAACCAATGATTGACGCTGACGTCGTGCTGCTGCAGCTGCAGACAAAATCCGTTGCTGGTGTTGAGTGAGACGCTGAGAATCTGCATCCTGAGAGGCTGAGGACAGGTCATTCCATGACGCAGAGCTACCTTCCCCCTGACGTGATACCAAGGGTAGGTTGGGCCAAGGAGGAGAGTCAGGGTTACCTCTCCACCGGGTACGATTGTTTGCCGAGTTTGTAGAAGCCCGCGAAGACCTGGAACCCGTGGCAGAGCTGGAACCTGCAGCTGATTCAGAGTTTCCAGTAATGGTGGCAGGGGGCAAATCAGAATAAGAGGGTGGGGGGGCGCTAGATGGGGAGTTGCGGTCAGGAGACGCTCGTGAATGCCATATGTAGTTCTCAGGATCCTGTGGGTCGCAATACCAATTGCTGCCGTTCATTTTGATTAGCTTCTCCTTTGGAACTCGAAATCCGGTAGACGAAGCAGGCCGCTTGTTTTTTCCCTTGGAGTTTGAAGTCTGCGATACAGAAGCAGGAGCTTTGCCCTTGGACTTCGAAGGCGCGGTAGACACAGATGATGTCTTGGAGTTGGACAGTGGGGTAGAAGACGACAGCGACGGCACATTATCTGCAAGTCGGGCCAGACGAACAGCACGGCGGGTCAGAGCATCGCCCATGCCAACAGGAATTGGGTTGAACTCACTCCCATATCGGGCATTAGGATCTTCAGGCGCCCGTACGGGTGCAATAGCTGGTGCGGCGGTTCGACGTACAGCCGTGGGATCACGAGACGTTGATAGTGCTTGGCGCGCAGTAATAGGAGGTGGCGGCACTGGGACAGACACATGTGCAGGAGGAGGTGGAGCTGGGGACGAGCCAGAGGAAAGACCGGTCGACGTGGATGGCGAAGGGGGAACGATGTATACATCCCCTGCAAGGTATCTCTCCGTGTAATAGGCAACGGCTTCACTCCACGAAAAAAATTGGCGGATAGCGTATCCGGGAACATGAAGCAAGAGATTCATATCTATTTGACTAGAAGATCACATCAGTAGGTTATTTTTTTTTATAAAATTCAACAGCTGCTTACTCTGCACGGTCAAACAGCCCAACAATGTATCCGATAGTCACCACCAGAATTGTGATCGCTGGTTGAAGCAGCTCCGATGGACGTGGGGCGCGAGACGAAGAGAAATTGACACCAAAAAACGGCAACGCACCGGCGTTGCTGTTATCACGAGGGACCGAAACCAGGGAGGAAGCCGCGCGGGCAGAAGGAGGCGCAGGCTGTGCCGGTGGTGCTGCAGCTGCACTGGGGGCCGTTGCAGAGGGGTGTATTGCAGACTGTGTGGTCGGAGTGGGGGCCGACGACGAAGATGGCGTTGCAGAGGGGTGCGCCGCAGATTGTGTAGTTGGAGTAGAGGCCGACAATGAAGAGGGCGTAGCAGCAGCGGCTGACGCGTTGGGCGGGTCTGAGGTAGGAGGAGGGGAGTCTGACGACATTTTTTGTCGGTCGGAATGCTTCACGAAAATCTGCTTTTAAAGTTTCTGTTAGTGATCAAAAATTAGAAAGATAAAATATATAAAAACATCCGAACTCCAAGCTGGTTTGTCGACGTGCTGACTTGGTTTGACTGTACATAACGTAGTGAACACTAGCGCTCTAGGGTATTATTCAAATTGTAAATGTAAACTTGGCATTCATGCCTAATATGATTTCCGACTCACAACTCCAGTGGTTTGGTTTGATTCAAAGGCATTGCGAATTGCGCTAACAAAATGACCGTGTTAGTAGGCTGTGTTTTCAACCAAAACTTCCTGCCTAGAAGCATAAATTTTGACGTCCAAGTCTCCCTCATTCTACAAACTGTATGTTCTCAAACAAACATAACATGATTTAAATATTTGTATATGTACTCACTAAGAACTTAGATGCCTAACCCTGGAGCTTTTAAAGGCGCTCGCAAAGACTTTTTGATGACTCAGAAAGAAGAGTATGCGAAAGCTGTCGAGGCCAACCATGTCGGAGAGACGCTAATGAACATCAACCGGCGTTTCTTCAAACGATTTCCGTTGACAATGCCTGCGGACTATGAGCCGACGGAGGAATCTCTGCGCGCAGTGGATGATGACGCCCCGGAACCTGATGTGCCAGAGCCAAACCGCGAAACGATGTCGGAAGAGGAGTTCTCCAAGGTTGTGGCAGAGGTCAAAGCCAGAAACTCTCGGCGAGAAGCAATCTCTGGAGTACGTGAGCTTATCTGAACACTGATTTGTACCCTACTTACCGCCTAATTTTCTTTAGCAAATAAAGCAATGGTTTGTCTATCAATATAATAAAGAGCACCATCCCAAGAAGCTCAGCGAGAGCACACTATTGAGCTTACTGCAGAAGCTTGCTGGGAAAGACACATCACGCCCACGCATGAAGTCAGACGTCAACACATGGCGCAAGTCCCAGCGTAATGCCATCGATGATCGATACGAGGCTGAGGTTGCGCGCGCGCTTGCCAGAGGAGAACCAATGAAAAAATCCAACAAGGCCGCAGATCGTGATAGGATTGCGAGGGAAATGTTTGCGGAACTGTCAAAAACTGAGCAAGAAGCGTGGCACAGGAAAAGTGAAGAAGACCATGCTGAAGCAATAGCGGCATATAAAGCTTCGTGGTCGCCGTCAAAGAGCCCTGCAGATAGACAACGGTGCATGCTTTAATTTCATTGCCGGCGCTTATTTTACTAATGACGTACATTGCGGCTTTAGAGCAATCAACAGTCTGGTTAAAGTCATGGAACCGATTTTGGACATTGCAAGCGAGACAACTGGCTGGAAGTTAATGCTAGTTGCAGGAGGTCCAGAGCCTGCAAAAGGTGGCGATTTAAGTGTGATAACGTGAGTTGGCAGCTAGTTTTTTTTGTAGACTGTAAACATTGATATAGGAATCAGGATGCATTCCGGCGAGACCCCCGGTGACATAAAAATGAATCTCGGTCAGACCGAACGTCATAAGTTTAAAAACTATATGATTCCGTTGTTTGGTACCTTTTTACACAAGTGTTACAGTACGTGTCTATTCTTCCTCTTTTTATTATGTTTTATTGATACTGGATCAGCTCCGGAAGAATGCAGGTCTCGCGCGCTCCCAAAGGATGATATGGATGGGTTGGTACCTGCCGCTGCTTTGCTTCAGAATGAAAATGAAAGCACGTCAGTACACGGTATAGCTTTCAGAGTACCGCCAACCGGAGTCTCGGCAGAAACAGAAAATCTAAGGGCGCCAGAGGTTCTTCCAGAACATGAGTCTGCAAGCACAAGCACAAGAATCAATGACAATACACGTCAAGATGATGCCGAAAATCCATTTCCTTTCGATCCTCTGCCAGAATCTCCTCAGGCGTCTCCGTGCGTGTCGCGCGCCGTCTCTCCCGTTTTCATCAGGTCTCCGGCTCGCATTCCCACTGCATCAAGCTCCGTATCAGTGCTGGATGTTCTGGATGTTATTCGCAATGCCGAGCAACCGTCGAATCAAGCGGGACCAATAGTAATCATGCAGACGGTGCCTGTTACTACCTCCGCTGCTGCGCCGCCTGCCACCATACCTCATGCACAATCTCCCTCTCCCTCAGTTGCCCCGACTTCCTTGCAAAGCGGTGCCCCTTTGCAGGTAGCGCCTGCAGAAAATTCTATTGATACGTCTGAGCCCTCGACCACGTCACCTAACAATCCACCAGTGGCCAAGAAATCTGGGAAGAAGAAGGCCAAGGGTGCCAAGAAGTCAACGACGTCTGCTCCACCTGTGGAACGGCCGAAGCGCAAGGCTCAACCCCAACCGTCAACAACTCCAGCGCCTCCAAAAAAGCGAGTTAAACCATCGTAAGTCATACTTCAAGTCCACTGCTGGGATGTTACTCACAATGTAATTAGGTGGCACTACGAAGATGAGCAAGAGAACCCTATTGATAAATATGGACGTCGTATTGACGCCCAGGGCAAGGTGATTCCAGACGTGACTGATTCTGCGGCGAGTTTAGGAAATGAGACGGCGGGTGTGGCAAGCGCAAGTAGTACTTAGTACGATGGACATTAGGCTTGCTTGTAGGTTTTTTTGTATTGCCATGCCTAAAATGCATTTATCTTCATAGTCTGGAGTGCACCATTCTGTTACAATAAGAGATAGAATTAATGACTTAAAGCAACACAATAATTAATGTCTTGTTTTAAAAAATCTCTACTAAACATATCCATGTATCTGTGTACATTACAGCTACGACAACTACTGAAGAACATTGTAACCAACCTACTGTGTTGCACTGCAAAGTTGAAATGCATACCCGGTTTTCTGAGGCCGGATACCGAGAGCCTGGAGGAGCCTGGGCATGTGGTGTGATAGGCGAGAGCCGCAAGCCAAATGGAACCATCCATCGCGTCTAAAAATACGCCTGCATCAGAGGCAGTGCCAGGCCCAGACCCGCAAGGGTGAGGGTGGGCAGGGGTGGGCCGAGATTGCGTCTAAAAATATACTTGCATCACTGATGAGTGATCATCAGGAGGCTGTGCGCGGTCCAGACCAGCAAGGGCGGTGTGGCACACGGCTACTGCACCCGCGAACATCCCAATCGGGAAGGCGCGCATTTAATTCCCCCGCGTCATCCAAACCCACCCCGACCAATCCATCCCGCCACCACCCCCGAACCCTGCGCAAACAGCGCCGCCGCATTCTAGGCGCTGCTGGCTACCGACCCGTATTTTTTTCAGCCCAAACGGCGCCCCCAACGACGAGCAACGCTATTCCGAACGGCCGGCATGCGTATTGACGCATTGTTTGGTGCAGCTGCCCAGCACGTGCTCAGACGCGGCAAATGCATCAAATGTGGCAACTGGAAACTGCCAGGCTAGATATATACACAGGCGGCCGCTGGACACATTTTTGGATGTGTTTGGCCGATGTATGTCAGACACAAATAAACATGTGTCTGCCACCTCCATCCGATATCAGTGGGTGACACAACAGGCCGAAATTCATGTGGCTGCCACATAAGTGCCAAGCACCGTTTGTGTCAGCCACATTCTAGCAAATACATATTTTTTTGTAGGCTTTTCATATGTATTCACAGTATAATATCATTGTGAAATTTTATTTTTAGTCTTTCATACAAGATTAGGTTATAATAAAACACCATATATTGAGCATGAAGCTGAAGCTAAATAACTACTAATCTAATGTCTATCCTATAAAGTACTCACTGGGTTATTGCATCCACAAATACCCATTCCACAGAGCCAAACTATGGTGTCGACGATGGCGATCGATTCCGGCTATGGCGTTGACAATGTTGTGTTGCGCATCCAACTATCACCCATTCTCCAGAGCCAAACTATGGTGTTGACGATGGCTATCGATTCCGGCAATGGTGTTCTTGGACCTTGTCAAACTTCAAAGCACATATTCTTGAACCTGTGGTGTTAAAATAAGTAATTTTTGCCATGGATAGCTGTCTAAAAATACTCAGCAATAAGCAGGTTCTTGCACCAGTGCGCGATCTACAAATCAAATGTCAGTCACCAAAAAAAAACTATGCCCAACCATGCCGCTCAACGCGTTCCCACATATTGGGAATCTGGATCTTTCCAGTGCATGGCTTTTAGTACATGAAAGGGCTGGATCTCTTAACAATGCACGGCGGAAAACACGGTGCCGCTGTGCGAGATCATGGAGGAAAAGATGAAAGCGATAACTCGTTGCTGTTGATCAAATGATCACCGGTGCCAAACACTAGCAAACTGAATATTAGGGGCTACATGTTCTCAACATCAACTTCAGATTTAGTTGTGTTTACACATACATTTCCGCATAATTAATAACTATATTGTAGTGGAGTCTAGTGGCTAAAAAGGTCTACCTGTTGAAGGACCACTAAATAATTGAGCAATTGCATTACCAAAATTTAAATGAGGTTCAGGCAGCCTCGAAGAAGAATTGGAAGGAAAGGACTGTATAGTGGTGGGTTGTGGGTCGGATGTGACATCGCTAGGGCTGGTAAAAGAGCGCTCGGAAGGGTGGCTTGAGAAATCTAAGCCTTTATTGGTCCTGAGAGAGTCCATCTCCAGACATTCAGCAATAAATCTATTCACAAGCTTAGCATAACTCATTGAGAATACAAGAGAAAACTCGGACTGTTTCAACTCAGCTGTATTATCTCCCAGCTCATCGTCAAGCCTCTTGAGCCATTGATCAACTTTGGACCAATAGTCTTCGCCATCAGCCACCCGACCGCGAGTTTTCCCAGCGGGAATGTTTGTTTTTTGCAATTTACGTTTTTTGGTAGCAGAATGACCCGAATCGCTAGAGTTGTCGGTGCTTGGTGTTCCAAAATCCTGGTCATTGTTCTCCTCTTCTGAGTTGTTGTCATCCTTCTCAAGTTCAAAGGCCGAAAACGTAGATGAATGGTCCCAGAAAAACCGCCGCTTTACATTGCCACGTTAGTGAAACTTTTTGAATCAGAAATATTGAAGACACACCAATAACACATGTTTTGAGAGGTAAGCTGTGTTGGAATTTGCACCAGACTCTGACGTAGGCAGACGATATTTCACAATGAGGCCCGCCGCAAATTCTTGCACAGAAGTAAACTTTGGGCCTGGAGTTATGCTTTGTATGATCTTTAATTTCACACATCAGTACACGGCATATGGTAAACCGGACAACCACACACCTCTTTTTGAAGCGTGTTTCTCTGAATCGTACAAACGGTTTGTATATGCGCCATCCATTTGGCCTCACGTCCCAGCCGATTCAGGATGTTGTCAAGGTAATTGTCTGCGGGCTTTTTTTTCATCTTTGCCTGCAAATGCATTTGTTTTAGACCGCCAATTAAAGTGAAAAGAACGCACCTCAACATCGATGTGAAGCGTCTTAAAGGACTGTCTAGAGGGCTTTAGAAGCTCTTTGATACAGTGAAGTGAGTTATGGTTGTGTGTGTGCGAAGCTTGCAGACTCCGTCTGCAATGTCCAAGGTTGTAGATAATGTCTGAATGGTGTAGCAAGATGCAAGTTGGAGTTTTAATTGAGAGAAAATCGAAACAGATCGATCCTTGCCGAGTGCGATTCACTCCGAGACAAGGTGGACGAAATGTGAGGGAAAAAAAAAAATAGCTCTGTATTCCACTAAAGTCTCGTCTCCCACTACCTAAGTTAATATATAGTAATTTGTTATCTTCGCCAAGCTGTTACTGCTGCGTGCTGAGCCAGACACCACCTCCTCCGTGACACTCGTTTCCCTGTTCGTTGCGCCTGTGGGCGCTTTGACAGGGGCTCATCAATGCTTGGCGGTCGTGGTTATTTCCTTATTCGACCCCCCTTGGCGAGTGTGGCGCACGCACTCGTATGCTGTAGTTTGAAAAGACTTATCTTGCATTTTGTCCCTTATCTTCCCCTGTGTGTGATAAGGTCATCGGTGCAGCGCTCCTGTATCACGTCGGAAGTCGCATCCGTCGGCACAGCTATGGGCTTTTGCTCTGTCTCGTGACGCCAGGCTTTTGCTATCGCGCGCGCTTTTGATCGCAGACGGTAGTGGGTTCCCACACCTCCCCGGTACTATAAATGTTGACCTCTGTGTCAACCTGGAAATGCCCATCCAAACACTCAATTCGGACTTCAGCACCACTTTCATCATGCTTAGAGTTTTCACCGAAAACAGTATCCACCGAATCAACCTCTTTGCTACCGAACACTGGCACCGAGACACGAGCTTTACGGTTGCCGCCGGCATGCGCGTCATTACGGAGGGCAGCCATGGACCGCGAGGCGACTTCTTTAATTTTATCCACTTTCTTGATGCCGTGGTAAGCCTAACCATTCTGCAAATGTTTCCACGTATATTAACCTATGGTGTGACAGCGCGGCATGGCGAGCAGCCGCCACGCGATGCGGGAGCTTGACTTGATAGTCAGTGTCTTTGACCGTGACCTCGTCACGTTCCAGAGTGCATTGGAACGAGGATCTGCGGACCGTGTTCCCCAGTGTGCTCAACGCGATGCCATTGCAGCAGTCTACACCATTATGAACGGGGAGCAACGCGAGCGGTTTGATATAACCTCGTGGTATATTGAGCAGATCGAGAAGGCTATTTATGGGGAGGACGATTCCATTTACGTTTCCTCTGACAGTGGAACCGATGACATGCCACTTTTGGAAGGCGAGAACGAGGCCAGGGATGAAGGCGAGCCGGAACAGGATGTCACAGAGGTGATTCCAGACAGTGGTTTGCAGTGGGGCATTAGGAGCGGGCGCCGGGTGTAATAAATAGTTATTTGTTGCTTGTTTTTTGTTTATTTGACAGTTTTTTAATCGGTCGATTCTAAGTGACAGTCCTTGAGAGAAAAGAAATTTTTATAGATTAGTAGGGTTGGCTGCAAGGTTGGGACGGTGTCAAAATTCGACGTCCAATACATTTCCGCTGTCGTGAGTATTCTCTTCAACGTTGGCGAGGTCATCGTCAACCATGGATGTAACAGGAACCGACGCTAGGGTCCGTGGGAAATAAGGAATCAGCCTGAACGCTGCAAAGCGCAAGCGGGATATGGCTCCATCTAGCTCGCTGAGAATATATGAGCCTCCTTGTGTTCGTTTCACTACCAGCATTGGTCCGACATATCGAGGTTTTGTCTTGTTTTGTAGGCCCTTGTCGAAACGTGAATTTCTGATAAGCACTAGACTTCCTGGTTTAAGGTCAAAATCGGTCCTGTTTTCCATGTGTTTCTTCTCTAGCTGTTGCACTGCTGCCCAACGCGACTTGAATACCTGTTCCTTGACACGTTGTAAGTCTGCTGGCCGCTTTTGAAGCATTCTAGCTCGATGTGCGATAAGGTCTGTTGTCGATACCAAGGACTCCAAAGGCGGTGCTAAATAGGTTGCTTCAGCGAGATCAAAAGGGAATAAAGGCTCGACGCCGTGTGCGAGGTAGTAGGGTGAATAACCCGTCGACTTTTGTATGGTAACTCTCTCCGCCCAGAACACCGAACTCACCACATCCAGCCACCTTGACTCGTCCCCACCGCAGGCTTTTATTATTGCTTCTCGTACATCATAATGCCTACGTTCAACCGGGCCTTGTGCACGAGAGTTATAAGGAGATATTCGGATGTGGTGAATATGATATCGTTCTGCAAGATGTTTGGCAGCAAGCAGGTACTGGGGGGCATTGTCTGTCACAATCACTTCTATTGCACCCCACCGTGTCAGGATCTGAAGCAGGAAAGCGGCTATTTCCGTATAGTCGTCGGTTCGAGTGGCCACCCATTCGGGGTATGATATTAACGAGCAACGGGCGTGTATTATGTAGCGGAATCCGCGCACTTTTGGCATGAGCATAGTGTCAACATAAACCTTTCTGAAAAGCCCTGCCGGCATTGGCACTGTCGCTGGTATCGAAACTTTCATGGTATTTCGGGTCTGGCATTCATGACACGTCTTTATGAACCATTTGACGTCCAATTCCAGATCTGGCCACCAGAATCGTTCGAGAAGTCGCATCCGCACTGTATAGATCCCTTTATGACCTAAATCATCGTGTGCTTGTTTGAGAAGTTTGTAGCGTAGCTCGGGCGAAATGACAAGTTTGTGTCTGCCATGCCTGTCCTTCCTCCACAGCTGCTTGTCCAAGATGAAGTAGTTTGATACCAGACGAAGAAATTTGGTATATTCTGCATCAGACATGTTGTCTGGTCGCTTGGGTGCTTCTAGAAACATACGAATGGCTTCGAGGTCCCGATCGCGCGCTTCGCTTTTGCTGTTACGAGGAATAGCCACATTGACATGTATTGCTGCTACAAGAGCAGATGCATCCACTCGCAATGCTTTGTTGTTACTGGTGACTTGAGCCGCACGCACAGCCTGGTGGTTCAAGCACTCTATTGCAAAGGAATATGCATTATCTATCCAGTCGTCATGATCTTCTGCTTCGTCTGGATCGTTGTCTGCTTTGGGTCGCCTCGATAGTCCGTCCGCAGACGCATGGTCTTTGGCAGGGACGTGCCGAAGTTTGAAGTCAAATAGGAGGATACCCGCGATCCACCGGTTTATGGTTGCGCTCGGTTGGATATCTGGATTGTTGATCATACCTTTTATGTATTTTGCATCGACCTCCACCACTAAGTTGTGCACGCCGACTATGAACACCCGGTACGCTTTGAGTGCCCGGAAGAGGCCATAGAGCTCAATTTTTGCTTGTGAATATCGCTGCTCGCGTTCGTTCCATGTTATGGAGCCAAATCTGCACAGGTATCTTCTCCCATCGTCACCCAGCTGTGATAGAATAAATCCTACCGCGATGCACGACGAGTCTACTGCGAGTATAACCTCATTTCCAGATGTGTAGTCGATTGCCCTGATAGCCGGACACGTTCTGGCCAGTATCTTCATCTTCTCCAGTGATGCAAACTGAGTCTCCCCAAACTCGAAGTCCATGTCCTTTCGGGTGAGCTGTACAAGCGGTTTGGCATGAATAGCAAAATCCTTGATGAACATTCGTATGGTCCCTAGTGTACCCAGGAAGCCACGGACGTCCGTAAGGTTTCGTGGAATTGGCCAATCTGTTATTTTCTGAACCCGTGATTCGTCTGGCACGCGACCATTATACGTGCACTTATGTCCAACAACAATGGCGCTTTCGACACACAGGAATGACTTCGCCGCTGAGAACGTACCCCCTGCGTGTTTGATTCGTTGGATCACCCGATTTACATTCTGGAGATGCTCCCATACAAAGCGCCTAATCCCTGGGTTTTCTCTGATCGTTTCAAAGGATCCCTCTTCCAGTTCATATCGCGTTGCCGGCCCTTTCACTGGAATATCGTCCACAAAGGGCATTGTTATATGGGGAATCTCATCTTGTAGTAGAAATGTTGTGTCGCCGTGTTGGATTTGCATCGAGTTCGTGTACCCCATTGGAATAGATGTCAATCGGAAGGTGCCTAAAGGCGTCTGGAATGTTGTCAAATCGCGTGATTCGACTGCCAGAGACCGTTGATCGAACCCTACAAACAGATCAAACACTGCATAGCAGCCTCGTCCGCCAAAGGCTTCAGCATACTGTTCTACCATGGGCGGAAGTGCGCTATCCTTAATTGAGACCGCATTTAATGGTTGTAAGTCGTGCACAATTCGTAGAGATTTCCCATCTTTCTTGAGTACACAAAACCAACGCGACCGGTACGATGAATTTGACGGTTCATATATCCCCGACGATATTTTGTTTTTGATGACCTCTACCACTTGATGGAAGATTCCTGGAGGAATGGGGATGTTACGCAGAACCCATGGGACATGTTCAATGGTGGGTATCACCACTGGGTCGAAATACTCGTCACTAAACTTTCCTTTCTCGGATTCATCCCATGCGAACGCGGTTTCGTGTAACAGTATTATGTGGTGCACCAATTTCTCTTCCTCTGGCCAGAGGAATCCGTCTGGGTTAACTTTCATGGCTTCTTTTCTTTGTAGTGTGTATCGTTGTCCTGGTGTAAATTCGGGCGGTCTGGTCGGAAGAGCAGGCAGATCTGCAAGCGGGTCTGACGGAATGCGTCGTACGATGCGAAACTTTTCGGGTAGCGTTGTTGCGACGGGTTTAATTCGATTGGCGACTTTTTTATATGCGAGCGATGCGTTTTGATTTCGGTTATCAGACGTGTAATAGCGAGAAAAGGAATTGGATTGAGAAATAGAAACATTTGACGTATTTATGATGTGAAGACTCTGGTCTCCTCGATTTATATTCGATTCATCGACCCCTAAAAATCCACACTGACTGTGGCGGCTGTTGTGCTGCTTCGGTCCCGTTTGCGAGTTGGAACTGTTATTTCCGCTCCAGAGTTAGGATCAATCATAGTTACTTCAGATGACCCATCCTCAAAGTGCCTAGTGACCAGACGCGTGAGGCACATGAAAGGCAGTCCTACCAAGAGTTCATATGGTGCGTCTTGAACCACTTGCACCTGCACATAGAAGTCATATCCTCCAATGGATATCTTCAGGTTTTGTATGAGTCCGAGTGTCTTGTCCTTGCTTGCATTGGCTGACTCCATAACCATCACATGGTCGGACCTGATTGGAACTGCCAGCTTCTCCCAGATGTCCTTCCTGATTCCAACAATTTGGGACCCTTCATCCATGATCCCTTCGACCTTCATGTCCCCAATGGTAAAGTCTAGACATCTCAACTCTTGTACATGGTCTGCCACTACCATCCCTTCTTTGTTGGGCAAGAGCGAAGCAAGGTAAGCCGAGTATTCTTCACTCTGAGGCATTCCTACTACCATGCTAGACCCTGTCTGCTCGGTAGGGATGCGTCTGGCCGTAATCAGGTCCTTGAACTGTCTCCTAACCTCTGGTGCCACTGCCAGCAGTTCCCTGTTGGACAGTGTCACTGTGGCGTCTAGTGCTGTATCCAGTACTTTCTTCACGATTTTTACCTCTTCTATGGGTGTAGAGTACCTGAACTGTGTACTGTTGGCCGAGTGCGATGCAGGTATGGTTGGAACGGCCGGTGCGAGTGTCTTGGTCGGGTCGTGGGAAATCGTATCTGCCGCCTTGGTTTTGCTTCTCGTTGCTGGTCCCCCGGTTCCCTTGGTTCCGAAGTACTTCTTTCTGGTATCGTCAATTTTCTTTTGTGTGGATGCCACAAGCGATTCCATGATTTGTAAGTCCTCAATTTCGCGTTCGGTAGGTGGTGCAACCTCGTTGTGCGCAAAGTCCATCGCGGCGGCGAAAGCCGACGTCGTGGGAATCTCCCATTTGAACTCCGAACCTGCACTCACCATGTTTGATGATACGGTTGGCGAGTTAGCAGATTTGCTTTTATGCCAGTTATCAACACGCTCCATGATATTCCTTCCCGGTGCGGTTCGAGGGGTGACACGTGTCCCATCTGGTAACACCAAGAAATTTTCGCTATTGCGCACACAGAGCCCCTTTTTGATATATTCCGCCGCTTTGGCACAACTATGTTGATAATGTGATGGATCAGAGCAGAAGGAACAGTCGTTGTTGCGAGGTCTAGGTGCTCCTTGAGTTTGCAACGTCGGGTACCCTTGATTCTGGGCGTTTTGGTACACGTTTGATGGAGCATGTTGTAAGTTCATCTGTTTTATGAGTTCCAGTGCCAGGGCACTCATGTTGAAGTTGCTCGTTTGTTGCAGTGCTGGAGCAATACTAGATATATCAAAATGCTCGCGCTTGACTGAGGGAGACGCTTCGAGTGCTGGCGCCACAATTTCGGTGTCGTCGTGGTTGCAGGATAATATGAATAGTGCTGCCTCGCATATTTGGTTTAGCGTGTAAGGGTCGTCACTGTGATGCTTCGGGTTTTCAGCCCTTAGCTGGGCTCGGACCTGTACTCTGAAGGCATAGTCTAGACCTCTCATGAACAGGTTACTTATTTCACGATCGTTCAACTTGTTTTTCGATTTAAGGAACCGTGAAATTTTCGAAAATGCGCGGTAATATGTTCCAAATTGTTCCGAGTTTGTGATTTGTCCGGCAGCTTGTTTTTCAGTGAGCATTTCCAGATTTGCAACTGAGTATTTCCTGTCTCCTGTCGATCCGGGATACTGTGCAAGCAGCTCGCGTTTGAAAGCAATCCAGTCATCACCTGACGAGGTATCTAAACCGCTCCATAGCTCGTGTTCGTCGCTTCCTGGGGCATAACGAATCGTCCAATCGATGGTCTGCTTGGGGGTAAGCTCACAGCTCGTTGCTAGCTGTTCAATGTCGTCTAGAAACATAGGAAGTGACCCCGCAGTTCCATCGAACTTGGGAGCGGAGCTATGGTTCTTGCTAGGCATGTTTGGTGGCGCCATCTTGGTTGCAATTCCCCAATTTACTGGAACAAATGTGGGTCGGGTCGGGGACGACTGTGCAGAGGCGTTCGATGAATCCGATGACGAATCGGTTTCAGATAAAGGCTGGCGGTAGTGAAAATAATGGGGAAAATATGTAGGTGTTGGACGCGTTTCCGTGGCGTCTTGGGTGTTCTCGAGTCCCTCCTTGTTTGGGGCACTCGAGAATCAAGGATAGGGTGGTTTACAACCTTTAGAACCCCTCGCGGTGGGCTCCAGTTGAAGTGAGTTATGGTTGTGTGTGTGCGAAGCTTGCAGACTCCGTCTGCAATGTCCAAGGTTGTAGATAATGTCTGAATGGTGTAGCAAGATGCAAGTTGGAGTTTTAATTGAGAGAAAATCGAAACAGATCGATCCTTGCCGAGTGCGATTCACTCCGAGACAAGGTGGACGAAATGTGAGGGAAAAAAAAAAATAGCTCTGTATTCCACTAAAGTCTCGTCTCCCACTACCTAAGTTAATATATAGTAATTTGTTATCTTCGCCAAGCTGTTACTGCTGCGTGCTGAGCCAGACACCACCTCCTCCGTGACACTCGTTTCCCTGTTCGTTGCGCCTGTGGGCACTTTGACAGGGGCTCATCAATGCTTGGCGGTCGTGGTTATTTCCTTATTCGACCCCCCTTGGCGAGTGTGGCGCACGCACTCGTATGCTGTAGTTTGAAAAGACTTATCTTGCATTTTGTCCCTTATCTTCCCCTGTGTGTGATAAGGTCATCGGTGCAGCGCTCCTGTATCACGTCGGAAGTCGCATCCGTCGGCACAGCTATGGGCTTTTGCTCTGTCTCGTGACGCCAGGCTTTTGCTATCGCGCGCGCTTTTGATCGCAGACGGTAGTGGGTTCCCACAACAGGTTGATTTAATGGCCATCTAAAAGCTGGCTCAGACCACCATGTTCATAAAGGCAAACAATGACTCACCTTTTGTGCGTTTGATAACACAAAGTTCTCATCTTTTTGCAGCTCATAATCAGCCAAAAAACTGCTCAGCTGCCCGAGTCCTTGTAGATGTGTTTGCGTGGCAGTCAGTGCTTTATGCAGACGAACTTCGGCCCCAAACTGGCAGGCCAACATCATGATTCGACTTATCACTTCGGTGTAAGGAGGTTGCTCTTCAGGCATGGCTGTACAGATCTGCGGGTTTACGAGTTAGAAGCAGTTTGATGTAGGCGTTATGTAAAAAACAAGTTTACCTGATAAAGAAAAGTGAGATCTGCACTGTGGTCGCTTGTGAGGTTGAATCGGTGAACCAGGTTGTCAATAAACAGCTGTGTACCAGTTGGGCGGTCCACGTCACGAGAAACAGGCTGTGATGCAAAAGCTGGGTCAATCGAAGAATGAGACATTGTGGATTCAGAATCAAGCAAACGTCTCTTACCTTGCTTTTATACCCCAAGTTTGATTTGCCATGTTTGCCACAACAAACGAATCGCATCGCGTTCGAGGTCAATCAACAATTTGCGTCGTGTCACGTCGACAACAACAAACCTACGCGTCACATAAAAAGGAGGCGTCAAAGTTATTCCAAAGGTTTGCTCACCTTTTGTCTCACTCTCTCACTCCCTTAACCATCAGTCTGATATTTGTGTGGTTTCGTTATCTTGAACCGCTCAACATGTCTACCAACACTCTTGACAATTGTCTACCATCCCGCCTGCTGTCGCCTAAGACTCCATCGCCAAAAAAAAGTTTCAGGAAGCACAACCAAGATGAAGACGATGAGGCACCTAAAAAGTACCTGTCAACTCTGAATGCAGGTCAGTAAACAAACCTTGTTAAACCTCAGCATAACCTACCCTGACCTCCCACCTGTAGGGCTTGACGTTACTGATGGTCTGCCCAACTACAGTTTTTATGGCCTTGGTAAATAGAATCTTATCACGAACGCACTTGAACTTACACCATCCAAACTCAACTAGGTGATACTCCTGGATCAACGTGCCAAAGCGATCTCGAAGACCAGCCGGTTGTATCCAAAATGCCTGAAAAGAATGGTGCATTTCATAAGTTGACAGTATTGCTGTGAAAGGTTGAGACCACTCACATCCACTTTATTAGACCATTCCTCCGAGGTTCCCCGCAACAAAACCACAATCGGCTTGAACAGGGCCTATCCACGTTCCCGACGCGATCTGGAGGCAGAGATTACTGTTCGGCGTGAAATAGCCATCGAGGCAACAAGAGAAGCTGCGGCCTATAAGGATCAGCTTCGAACGGCATGGTTGGACCTTGCCGCAGCACGCCAGGAGGCCCAGTCAACTAAAAAGGCGGTGAAAAACTTGGTTAGGTCTGTGAAGAATTCCAAACGACGCTCTGCATACCTGACGTTGGTGGTGGAGGGTCTAGAAGAGCAGTTGAGGACATATGTCAGACAGGAACACAACACAGCAATTATGCTGGTGGAAGAGAGGCATTGGAGCCAACAGCTAAAAGCAGCGTTGACGTCCCATGGCATTAACGTACCGGTTTACATTCCTCCTCAGCCTTTGCAGTCTGACAATCCCATCGCTATTGTTTAGACGGTTTGTGAGATAGAATCTGCAGCACTTTCAATACTATATTGTCAATTTGGCCTTACAAAAGGGATGCATGAAATATAACGCACCTGGGTAGTATTCCTGAGACCTGCATTACTCTGCGGTGTTTGTGTTTGTAGCGGACTGACGTATTACCAGGTGTTCTGAGGTCAAAGCAGTTGAAGTGTGTCGCAGGTGCGACGCGTCCACCTACGTCACCTGACCCCTATCACCTGACCCCTGATCTGTTTAATGAGGTTCAACATTCCCCTCATTCGCGTTCGTATAAATACCCGTCCCACCGGTAAGCAAACGTTTGTATATCAGAAACGCGACAGGGCCCAGCTCTCGCGTTGGTTAGAGGCTTGCCAGGCGAGGGATCACCCCTGGGCCAGGTCTGTCAAACTGCCAGCCAACGCAGGAGCTAGGGCGTGTCGTGATTGCAAGAACCCTGCTCACCGTCGGTTTTTGCATGCATAGATGTCGGCCTGCCAATGGGCGCGCTATACGGTACGTCCTTGGAAACTTTTCTATGCATATACCGAGTTTTAAATCGGAAATCTGTTCAAGCAGACACGATCTGGGAGGGTGTATGCCCAGTGTCAGCCTGAGGTATGGGAGGATCCGTTGGCTTTTGACTTGATCTCTGCCTGGCGGGCAGCAGATGCAAGGGAGGACACAGACTTGTTAGATCTGGATCAAGGTGAGTCACCATGTTTGCCTACTCGTCATCTGCCCATTCACGTACTTGTCAATAGATGTCTTGATTCCATCGACCGACGATACGTCGATGCCATCCGTTCACGACATCTGGACGCCGTCGATCCACGATGCGTCGAAGAATTGGTCGACGGACGATACCTGGATGCAGTTTACGAACAATACGTCGACGCCGACGGCGTTGATCCACGACGTGTCGACCCCGTCAACCCGCGAATCGACGACGTCGATCCACGACGTGTCGACCCCGTCAACCCGCGAATCGACGACGTCAGCCCACAACGTGTCGACCCCGTCAACCCGCGAGTCAATGCTGTCAGTCCATAATGCGTCAACCCCGTCAACCCACGAATCGACGACGTCAGCCCACAACGCGTCGACGCCGTCAACCCGCGAATCGACGACGTCAGCCCACAACGCGTCGACCCCGTCAACCCGCGAGTCGATGCTGTCAGCCCACGATGCGTCGACACCATCGGTTGACAATATGTCGACACCGCCGATTGTACCTTCGCAATCGTCGACCAAGCTTTCGCTTTTGTTACCTCAGCGAGACCCATCCGTGCAAACCGCCAGCCTGAAAAGGCCATACGATGGGCTTTCCAACAGTCATCGCAGCCGCAAGTATCAGCGGACGTTACAATACAATAAGCACGGACACGCACCAAAACCCAGTCTTTTAAGCATGCTTCCCAGCTGCCAGCCAGAGGCTCTCAACGTCAAGCTTGACGCTTTGCCTGCCACGCAAGGCGCCTATGGTGCTAAACCAACAAAACCCCACAAAAGTCACCTATATAGCTTGGATGCCATCAAGGCCCTTGGGTTCCGCATTATACCTTGGGATGGATGGTGAGTTACAACTGTTCTGATCTGTTCAGTTTGATGGAGTTAAAGCTAATGCACTATAGCACCCCCGTCCCGTTTGTTTCTGAAGACGGACGTATTTTTATGGTTCTGGCAGGCCGTCCTAAGGACCCTGCATACGAACGTGCCACGGAGGAAGCATTCGATCTACTGAGGGAGGCCGGACACACCACAGCGTTTACACACGAAGACTATTCAGAAAATCGTGGTCATTATCCCGCACTCAACATCGGCGTTACACACAGTGTAGGGACACACTCTCCACTCAACCGCGTCCAGCGCCATCCCAAAATCACTGCCAAGCTCTTGCAGTCGGAAAGCATTCAACGAATGGCCAGTTTTGCCAGCAGTAAGTGACTCCTATGCCTGTTTTGTGAACCTGTTTTTAAACACATCCACAGGTGCATTTGCTACATGGAGCCCTAAAGTGTACAACCACTATAAGTTGTACATGGATAAGATATTCGCCAATGACTCCACGCTAGTCCGACTGTTTCGCCGCAGCATATTTCCGGCGGCCACCTTCAACCTAGGGTCTGTGGTTTGCACCATCCCGCATTTTGATATCAAAAACTGTCCATATGGCTGGTGCGCCATCCAGTCTTTAGGGAAATTCAATGCCAAAAAGGGTGGTCACTTTGTGGTGTGGGGCCTGAAAGTGGCCATTGAGTTCCCTGCAGGATCTACCATCCTTATGCCGTCCGCCGTCCTAGAACATTCAAACACCAGCATTGAACACGGAGAGGAGCGTGCTTCCTTTACTCAGTATGCTTCAGGTGGCCTGTTTAGATGGGTTGATTATGGCTACCGCACCAAGAAGGAGTTAAAACGTACAAACCCCAAGCTTTATCAAGAGCAAATGGAGCTTAGGCCAACACGATGGAAGAGGGGGTTGGGCATGTTGTGCACCTTACAAGATCTTATTTCAAAAGCTGCGTTTGAGGTCTCTGGACAAGTTTGATCTGCTATTCTTCTTGTAGAATTCTAGTAAATAAATACAGTATGGTTTTACTTCTATCGAAAGTCCAATGTTATTTGACCTGGATATACCACAGATGCTTGCCTGCTACGTCGAGGTGAACTAACACCTCCAGAAGATGTTCCTGCTGAAGCATGTTGAGGCAAACTGACACCCCCAGAAGGTGTGGCTGCTAGAGTAGGGGTGCCCAAGGGGCTCTGGGCATGTTGTCTCAAGGCGGCTGTTGGTGTTTTGGTTGGTTTGGAAGTACTTGATTGGGAGGCTTCTCCTGCCTTCCGTTGAACAATGGCTTGAGCCACACTTCTTTGAATTATAGCATCTTCGTTTAACGGGGCAGAGTGGAGGCGAAAACTTTGGAGATGAGCAGCATCGCGCATTTGACACATATTGAGGAGGAGCATATCATCCAATGAGTTTTGATGCAGTATCGTTGCCTTAGTCTGATCAGTTTGTATTCGCTCTTGATAGATGTATTGTAGCCCATTTGCCTGGCATCCATGACGTTGACAGTCATGTTGAGTATTTACGGTGCAAAGAAGGCAACTCCACGGAATGAAGGACCACTCCTGCTGAAGAATCAGACGGGGCATAAAAACTGGCTGCAGTTGTCCAGCAGGCAATATGTGTGACGGCGGTTGGTGTAAAGCTGTTTGAATAAGAATACCATCGGGCCGGTTTTGAAGATGGTTTGGAGAGCCAACCTGCTGCAAGATCTCTCGAACACACCCTATCAGAGGCGGCTGGGATGGATGAATTTGGGCAATGACAAACTGTCCTATGGTGCATAGATCCTCGTTTCTCAGATAGACCTGGGAATTGGTTACATACAGTTGTTGGCTGGCTGCAGTATTGAGCACAATGTTGGGAAGCTTTTGGCCACATAATGTGCGATGAAATGGTTGAGGATCTGTGCCATTAGATTTGCATGAACCTAGGCCATTGCATTAGACCGCTCACTAGTAGTATAGATTTGTAAATATAACTTACCAGCCTTACTGGCAGCAGGTTTCTGCAGTCCCAAATAGCTAGCTGGTGTTGAGTCTGGAGCATCAATAAGGTGAAGACCTCCAGGTCCAGCAGTGCGCCACTCTGAATTAGCCACATTTGTTGGATCCTTTTTCCAAGACTGATAAAGCTCTTGTGGAAGAAAAAAACCACCACTAAGAAGATGGCGAATCCGATTGCCTTGCGCAAAGCCACGGGCAATATCATGTGAAGGTGCTTGGTGATTACTGTGAATGCTTTTTGCACGGATAATAGCATTGAATGACTCAAACGATTCCGTGGCAAACAATATTGCTGGCCCAAACCGACGGACATGTTCTGGAAGATGAAGAATAATGTGAAATTTGGTTTTGTTAAACCACGCGCAGGTCCATGTTGCCGTTTTCAACAAAAAGTATTTGATGTCGGCCTCTAATCTGGGCTAAAACATGATTTAATTTAATAAAACAATTTAAAGAAAGACACAATGAAGACGCACCAGGTACTCATCAATGTTAGAGATTGCTGGCTGCCAAATAACCGGAACTAACGTAGATAGGGACACCCATGCATCATAAACCTCCTGAGAAACCATGTCGTAGATGACAAATGGCGCTACTTGAGCAATAATTCGGAAATCGCGACCAGTTAGTGACCCGGCATAGTTCACTAGTGTGGAGCCATTTAATGTGGGTACACCTAGACCTGCCACACTGAGGCTGTTTAAACGAATAATCAAAGTTTGCTTTTTAGCAGGAGTAACCTGATTTTGAACTAGGTCTCTCCAAAAATATTTAACGAAACCCAGCAATACAACATGCAGAATTTCGACGGGAGTGTCCTGATGAGGATCCAAGCCTGGAATATAGATTTAGCTAGTAAATTAAAGCAAAATATTTCAATCGCACCAAGTTTCCATACGGGACTTTTGATGTCTCCAGGAAGCTTATCGACAGCCGCTTTAAGAGCTTCTTCCTTTGCCTGAGTAGAAACTTTTCCCTTATAAGATTTGAAAAGCTTTTCAATAAAGAAGTCCTGGAAAACATCCTTGATGCCAGTTTCCGTTTTTGCAGCTCTAAGTTTTGATTTTGTGCCAATCATCTTAGCTTGCTCCAAAAAAGAGTCAAGAGTAGCCATAGTCTCTTTCTTGCGACGCGGTTTGCCAATCTTAGAATCAAAGGTGATTAAAATATAAATTGTTATAAAACAACTTTTACGCACCTTTATAAAATCACTAATCCTTCAAAGCATTGACTCCATAGACTCCTTGTACCTCCGCCGTTTGTGAGAAGGCCGTGTGAAGGTATCTTCAGAATCAACATCACTATGGATTGAAAGGGTAGGAGAGTTGGGTCGAGCACAACTGTCATGTGGAAGATTTTTGTGTGGGCATTCTTGACTGTCGACTCCTTTGGCCCAGCAAATCCGGCAAAAATATTTCCCTTGCATTCCAATATGACAAGCAAACTCGCTATGCATAGGGTTGTCACCCAGAAGTGCAAATACAGGTGGAAAAATCATAACGGCCTCTTTGTGTATACAGTCCCATACCCAAATACCATGTTTTTGAGCCAATCTGAAGTTAAAATGATTAGAATATGTGCAGCAAATATAAGATAGTGACAACTTACTGAAGTTGATCAACCACACCATCAAGCATTTCTAGAGGTGGCGCAATATTTGAAGTGCACAGAAAATGGATATTGTATTCTTGTGAACTCTTTTCGCGAGAAAGACCAGCTAGAATAAATAGGTAGCTGTTGTGCTTATTCCACTTCTTGGACTGGTTTCCCGACGTATCGTCACAGTACATCCATAGTGGCAGAGAATAGACTCGGTGTCCCTTTGCTAATACACGCCAACGATTGCCAATAGTAGGATCTGTACGTGTCCATTTCGACAGCCCAGGCCCCGAATTGGATCGCACACCTGTTTACTTATAAGAAATTGAATAAAATATATAAAATATAGTCCATACCAAATATTCGTGAAGGGTGTGACAAGTTATACAACAAGTGATCCTTTGACAACTGAATAAAATTCTTTAGCAATTGGCTTTGCGTGATTTTGATTTCGCGATCTTTGGACACAACCCAACCACTAGGAGTATCTTCCATAAGCCAGGCTTTGGCATAAAATACACCTTCTTGGAGAAACCATCGAATAGGAATGCAGCAACGTCCATCAATCAGCATAGTTGGTTCAAAGATGAAAAAATCATTATTATTGAGCCGTATCATTGGAGTACCATCCTCAGGATTGATTTCACGCAGCCAACCCGAAGCTTGATAGGTTTCGCTAATCGATTTGCCCGTATCTTCAGGATAGAAGTGAAGGAACGGTCGGACTTGAGGATTAGACATTTCCTATTCAGATTGGTTAGAAATCAAAAGTATTCATTTGTAACATATAGATTCATACCTGGGCGAGAATTTGAGACAGAGAATTTACAAAGTATACATTGCCCAGCTTGCCCTTGTACTCCTTCGTCTCAATTCCACACAAATTCTGCAATGCCTTGTTAATGCCTTGCATAGCCTTAACGCTAGGCACATTGTTGACGCCATTGATACGCAGTAGCCAGAGAAATAAATCCAGCTGACGACGTGAAAATAGTGATCGTGGAAGGTGCATCAAAACGTCAAGAGAACAAGTCTGATTTATTGATTGAGCAGAAAATCTAACCAATGGCAGGCAAAGACTCACAATTTTATCAATCCACGGATACCATTTTCGAGCTTCAGCCGGGTCGGTGTGAATACCGCGCATACGTTTTCGGGGCAAAGATTCATTATCAACTTGTTCAGTGTCTGATTAAAAGTTAAGGACTCAAACAATATGCGCTATTTAGATGTTACACACCTGAATTGGCTTGCTCATCGCTACTCTCAGAAAGCGGAGGACTGCCACCACCATCATCAGATCCATCACTCTCGTCATTAGAATTTAGAAAATCCAGAGTAGCTTGACATATTTGGGCAGACGCAAAGTCGATGGGAGATGGATCCGACATAATTTCATCATCGTTGAATAGATTCCAGTCAATCCCGGTGAGTGGAGAGACCGTTGACGAAGTGGTTGAAGAAGGTGCAGCCGAGACCCTAGAAAGGCGAGGGTCATTGGCAGGATACAAAGGCTGGTGTGGTTGACGAGATGCAGACACAAGAATTGCACGTAAGGCGTCCTCTAACAAAAGGGACTTGTTAACCGGTGGCAACGAGGTTTGTGAAGAAGCAGAGGATTTCTCTTTGGTATGAAATGCCTGCAGAGCTGTTTGGTGTTTTGTGGTGTTGAAGTGCTCATTGAGGTGGTGTTTTTGGCGACCTTTTGTATCTTGACAGACCCGGCAATAATAGAGTGTTTGACCGTGTACAATTTGTCGTTGAACGACTATTCTTAATTCAGCCGAGTAGTAAGGTGGACCGAGAGTGATGTCACTAACCAGCAGGGTCAATGCCGAAGACTATTATTAGGCTGCCGTCAAATTAGCTGCCACAAAAAAAAAGAATCAGAACACGACTGTGGTAAGGAAGTGGATTTGAAGCTATAAAACAGAGACTCATTGACGCACTGGTTATTTTGTGATTTTTAACGCGGCTAAACACATCGCCGACGGATGCTAATTTTCAGTATTAAATTTGGTTTTATTTTGTAAATCTAAACATATTTATTTGTAACTCCGATCGACGCCAAAAAAACAGTGGCAAAGGTCCCGCCGTGTACTGCCCACCTGGCAGTTTCCAGTATATGATGGGTTCAGGTAGCAGGTAAGGCTGAAAGTGCGGTCAAGTCTACCCCCATCAAGTATTAGCCGTGCCTCGCTTGCAACTCCAAGTAGCAACATTACAGGATCACCTGAAACCAAAAAGCAAAAGCGACGTAGAAAGGGACACAAGAAACGCGCAGCTGCTTTAAGATCTAGAGAAGTAACAAAGCAGTGGAAAGATATAGTGAGCAAATCTAAACATTTGGACGGTATTCTGTCTGCCCTAGAAAATGCCAACTTGCGTGTATGGGATTTCATGGAATATGTGTTTAATCCTATACACAAAAAAGGTGTTATCCAATATCGACACTTCTTTTCCAAGCCTGAAAATCCCATCATGCTTCTTGACTGGTGGCTATCACCCGATAACCAGTCTAAAATTGCCAAAAAGAAGATTGACGAATGGATTACAACCTATTGTGCCCGGAAAATAGCTCGAGAAGCCTTGGTCATTACTCGATCAAGAATTCTGTTGACGATGAACAAAACCATTGACCCCAATCTCGCAAATCAATTTAGCTATAACCAACTCTACAATGTTTTTTGCACAGAACTTGCTCCAGTTGCCATGCAAATGTTGGAAGCATTTTTAACATCCCATCGTGCCAACACCCATACTATTGCAAGAAAAGAGCGCACCAAAAAGGCAACCAATACTCTTTATGCTAGTGCAAATTACTAATCCTTCTCTAACTAGATCATTACATCTATGGCGCTTACTTGTCTAGGGGAGTATAGTCACTCCAACAATCTTCCAAAATGGATGCTGGGGCTATATCTGTATTCTTCTGGGGCTCAAAGGCAATGTATCAGTGTACTCTCATCACTAGGACTATCGGAAAGTTACACAAATCTGACGACAAAAAATCTGGTCCGAATGAGAAAGCCCAAATTATCATTACAGACTGATAGCAATCCGTTTCTGGACCCTGACACATCCAACAAGGTTGTAGTTGTCAAAAAGCGAACTGGAACTCTTTATCAGCTTTCTGAAAGCGCACGCTTATTGGCTCGTAAAATTGCTGCAACTGGTCTATTTTCCACCAACTATGATAATGTGAATATGCGAATGCATAATACGGAACAAATAATTGGTCGACACGGTAAGTAAATGTATTTCCAGACATCTTTTGGGCGCTTAATCCACACACGTAGATTCACAAGAAAATGGAACATGTGCCACGTTAATACCACTCTTTGATGCCAAGATAGAAGATCTTAATCTTCAGAAGTTCCAGTTATCATTTTTGGAAGCACCAATCCTTCAGATTCAAGAAATTCTACTCAACAGTGACGAGCAAAAATCCTTAAAAGCTAATCTGGTTCATACCATCTTGCGTATTATCATTAATCATGGTAGTCCGGGATTTCAACGGTTTACAAAAGAGCTAGCAAAATCTCAACCGCAGACACCTGACATTATTCCACTGCATAAAACCAATCTTCATCCTCTTCCTACATGGCCCATTGATGAATCAACCATCACCGGAAATGCAGATGTTGTCACAGCCATTATGCAAGAGCTAGATTTAGTTGACAGCCAGGGAAAACCCAAAAATCCTGATGCTTCAAATCAGGTTCGCTTTTTAGGCGGTGACCAGCTATCTCTTGCACGCCTCCGAGCATTAGAATACATCTGCGCTGGTCAAGAAAGTGGCTTGGAGGGCTATTTCTAGGGCGTTTGGATACCAGGTCTCTTTCACGCGAAAATTGCAGACTCACACGGCATGCTATTAAACCACTTTGGATGCCCGGATACTGGAGCACAAAATCCTGGCTCCTTATGGTTTCACAACACTCGCCTTGATAGGCTTCCTATAACCCTAACAAGCTTGCCAACCTTTCGAACATGCCGTGACTTAGTGTTTGTATCACTTTACTCTCGCGTGCTGCATTGCTTACTTCTAGTCTCAAATTATTCGTCACTAGACAAGTATTGTGCCAATGTCACAACTTGGCAAGCTTTTTATCATCACGCTGAAATGATACTCGAGAAGTACGCCAACTCTCTAATAGTTGAAGAATTACGCGATCAGCGAAATGAAGAGATGGATATGTCGGACGAGGAAAACAAAAAACCTACCCAAGGTGATATGGTGTTTGAAAACGCATCACTGTTTCTACGTGATGCCTTGATTACTCGTGAGTTTAATGACGTAATTAAATCTGGAGACTCGGGAAGAATTATCTTGGTTCTAAAAACCTGGGCACTTAGTTTCCGAGGAAGCGGCAGAACAAAATATGCACATGAAATGCTTTACCTTATTCATAATCTAACTCACGTTTGGCCAAAAGCAATTCGGTACGTGAGCTTTTAGTGTGGTACAAATACTATATTCATTAAGAGTGTTTGTCAGTGATATTGTATTGAAGAATTGGGTACTCAATCCTTTGGGAGAGCCTAATCAATTTGTCGAGATGGATCTCGTTCAAGAACACCTCAATTTTCGGATAAAGGTAAGCTCTTGTTCTCACAAAAAGAAACAGGCGACTCACTTCATATTCTAGGTTCTTTATAAAGCCAAGGGATCAAATGCTTCATGGGAATGGCTTGAAATTATATCATCATGCGTTGTTGCACTATCCGACCTACAGAAGATGTTAAACGACACACTCGGATCAGACCAAGGTACCAAACATGCACCGCCCGACCTAACCAACGACATTCACAGTTTAATGGAAAGTCTTTCTGACCACAAGGTGTACACTATCAAAAAAGGAAGATCACTCAACGACAATGAGATGGTAAAGGATGTCATTTCAGTGGGATTGCAAAATCTTACTACAGGCAGCAAGAACCCCCTTTCCGACTACAACAACTCCTTTAAAAAGCTTCAAAAACAACGAAAAATGAACCCAGTCTCTGCAGATGAAACAGACAATGAAAGGGACATACCTGCACATCCCACCTCCATCAAAAGTGAACCTCTGGATATCCAGATTGTCCCAAATGCAGTCTCTACATCCTCTGTATATTCAAATCATGCTTCAGCTTCAGACAGTATGGGCGAGTCTAGCATGCAGGGTTTTGGAGATGATATGGAAGTAGAAGAGTCAGCTGAGGAGGCGGACAACAGTGAAGAAGTGGAAGAAACCTTACCTTGTGCCACAGAAAGGGATGTGGACCTTGACATGGATCTTGAGGAAATAGAGGAGGAGTACAATGTTATTGAGGATTCAGAGGATTCAGAATTGGAGGGGGAAGGGGACAGGTAGTGGTCGCAATCGAGTACGACGCAGGGTAGTTGGTAACATAGTTGTTCGAATTTCACTAAGTCCGACGTGACAAAGTGTGACTCTGCCAAAACCAAACCGTTTGGCCCAGCCGTTTCTGACAAAACCGAGCGGAGCTCGAAATATGCTGAGTCAGAAACGACTGGTGTACGAGCCTAGTTGAACATAACTGTTTCCACGCCGGACAAAAATACTGACCAGTTAGCCTGGGTGTTGTCCTGACCAGTGACGTGACTAGTACCGTAACCAATTACATTAGTGTCACACATATGTTGTCATGCTAATTCATTATTAGTAGGCTCGACAGTAAATAACATATTACTTGATTGTTTAATATTTCTTCTTACTCCGCACTGAATTACAACGCAAGACAATCAAGTAATTTGCCACTTACTGTTGAGCCTACTAATAATGAGACCGTTGGATTGACTGGGAGGGAGGGCCAAATGGACCTGGACCTGGACCTGAACTTAGACCGCACGTGGGTCTGGGAAAATTGGTTAGATTTTCCCAGAGGTCCAAGGCAAGGTCCATTCCAGGTTTTATTTGGGTGTTACCTTCACCCATCCAGCGTCGTTGCCGTTCAACTTGCACCACAGATGAGTATCTAGATGAGTCGAATTATTCAACAGCTTCCCCGATTTTTAAAAAATAAATTATCTCTGTATTCTGCCCTTATTTTCTTACTCTTCAATCTGACCTAAATCTGACACGAATTTGAGAGTAGTAATGGACATTATATGAAGATCTCTGCTATTACCTTCTTGTCTTCCAGCTAATTTATTAGAAATACATAATCTATATGATAAAAACTATCACTTAGTTCCATAATGTTCAATAAGTCTCAATACTAAAATTATTCCGAGTTCAGGCTGAGTTTTGGCTGTGAAGAACATATCTAGTCCATTGGAGGTTTACACAAAGTCCATACATGGGCCACCATGGGATTTTACAGTAACGATGGCCTAAGGCCCAAAGCTAAGTCTGGGCCATGGTCCACATTGGACCTGTGACCCAGTCAATCCGACTTTCTCACTGCGGGCTGCGATACATGTTTGATGTCAAACATGGACAATCAAACAGATATTATGTAGGGTGTAGATGTTTGATGTCATGCACATATTGTGTTTGGCAACAAACAGGCTTCAAACAAAAATTGAGTTTGAACTCTGTGTGACATCAAACACCAAATATGTTGGAGCACTGTTTGTTAAAAAATATTAGCCTGACATAATTCCTGTTTGAATAGCTGTGTAATAAGGTTCTGTAAGAGATCAACCATATAATCCGTATCTTATCTAACATGAATATCAAACATATTTTATGTAAGCATTCAAACAGAATATTTGTCCGAAATCAAACAGATTGCCAAACAGATATGTATGAACCAATCAGATGCGAGAAAAAATGGATGTTTGATAATTGTTTGATTTTGGAGAAATATTCTGGTTGAATGCTTACATAAAATATGTTTGATATTCATGTTAGATAAGATATGGATTTTATGGTTGATCTCTTACAGAACCTTATCATACAGCTATTCAAACAGGAATTATGTCAGGCTAATATTTTTTAACAAACAGTGCTCCAACATATTTGCAAGGGGGTACGGAAATTAAGATGCCGAAACCAACGTCGTGTCCGATTTTTGAAGACCGGTACCCCCTTGCATATTTGGTGTTTGATGTCACACAGAGTTCAAACTCAATTTTTGTTTGAAGCCTGTTTGTTGCCAAACACAATATGTGCATGACATCAAACATCTACACCCTACATAATATCTGTTTGATTGACCATGTTTGACATCAAACATGTATCGGAGCCCGCAGTGTCTGCTAATAATGAATTAGTGTGACAACATATGTGTGACAGTATGTAATCGGTCACGGTACTAGTCACGTCACTGGTCAGGACAACACCCAGGCTAACTGGTCAGCATTTTTGTCCGGCGTGTCTGCAGTGCATGTCCGAGTTTCACTGGGCACCAGTACCCATGGGTGGTACCAGTACTACAAACCCAAAATGGAAGGTGGGTACATGATGTTCCCAGGCCTTCTGCACGACTTCATGGGCATCGTTCCCCATCGTATAAACAGGGCCTGTTGTTACAGTGTGTTGCACGCACTGGTACACGGGATGCACACAGTGTGAGTGGCGCTACGTGTAGGCGGGTCCACTGACCCGGTGACTGTCTTTTCTAAATGGAGTAGTCATCACAGTGTAATGGTTGGTACAGTTCATCGGGTCCGGTGGCAAAGCAAGACATACCGTGAATCTGCTCAGCGGATGGCGTGTTTACGCTCAGCGGACGGCGTGTTTACATTCAGCGGACGGCGTGTTTGCACTCAGCGGACGGCGTTGTATCCTCGCCACAACATCCCATTATTACCTTCGGCAAGCAGTCCGATTCGCCCTGACGTCGGTATTGCGCACTTTCGCCAAAGTCCAGGGCGACCGCCATTTAATTGTCGTAGTATAGTTATAGACGTACGTTTGAAAGGAGTGTTGCTCTACATAGAATGGGAGAGTTGATTCAAATATGTGTGTCTCGGATGTGTGTGGGTTAGACGTACATTTGGTCTGCTCAGGGATGGCACAGATATTAGATAGATATCATATTGGAAGGGATGACATTAGTGCGGTGTAATTATAATCTTCAAATATATTCCTAGCTTCACTGTGTAGAGTCAAGCCACCTGACGATCATTCAAGCTTCAAGCATTGGTTTTGAGCATTTTTATTCAGGGTGAGAAATACTAGAGCATTTTTATTCAGGGTGAGAAATACTAATCATCATATAAGTGAGGATAAAAGAATGGTTCTGGAATGTTTGGGAGCGTTAGTGTTATGGTGTCATAATTATCTGGTCGTGGTGGGCGCTGCTGTGCTATGGATTTTGGTGAGGGTATTTTGAAACCTCTAAACAGAACTTCCACTTCCTTGACGATGGAGCGGGTCCTAGGTGGCGCTGTCATTGGAGGGGGGGCAACATTGGCACCAGCTCTAGTAGGAGGCGAGATGTTTGCAAAAATATCAGCAAGCTCGTCACCCACATCTGCCGCGTCCGACTTGCCGTGGATATTTGTGATTTCATTGTACGTGGCGTCCAGCTCGCCATAGAGACTGGCGATCTCGTTGTACGGGGCGCCCAGCTGATTGTAAAGATTGGCGACTTCATTGTACGGACTCAAATGAGGTTCTGGCAAGGTTTCTCCTGCTTCTTCATCACCCACATCCTCTGCATCCGGCTCGCCATCGGTACTTGGGATTTCATTGTACGTGGCGTCCAGCTCGACATAGAGACTGGCGATCTCGTTGTACGGGGCGTCCAGCTGATTGTAAAGATTGGCGACTTCATTGTACGGACTCAAATGAGGTTCTGGCAAGGTTTCTCCTGCTTCTTCATCACCCACATCCTCTGCATCCAGCTCGCCATCGGTACTTGGGATTTCATTGTATGGGGCGTCCAGCTCGCCATAGAGACTGGCGATTTCATTGTACGGGTCGTCCAGCTGACCATAAAGACTGGAAATTTCATTGTACGGGCTTAAGTGAGGATCTGGCGAGGTTTCTTCTGCTTCTTCGTCGTTTGAGGGAGCAACATTGTTATATAATGCCGCAACATTGTCATACAGAGACCCAGTCAAAGGTGTACATGTGTCAACGGACTCTTGATTGTGTAACCTTGGTCCTAATGTGGGCGACGTATTCTGTATCGGTGGAAATGGCCCTCTGTTTTTATCCGGAGATGGTGTATCTTCAGTTGAAACACTCCAGTCGCTGATCATGGTTGGCTTCCATTCCTTTGGGCGATATCTTGCGGCGCAAGGGCCTAGTACATTCTGGTATTCGGTCAGATGTTGAATGGGTATTTTTGCCTTTCATTCACTCACTGGCATGTTTGTTAATGACGGTGTCTTTGGCGAGGGTGTCTTTGGCAAGGATGTCTTTGGCGAGGGTTTTGGCGAGGGTGCCATGGGCGAGGGTGTATTGTCCAATCGAAGCCTTTCTTGCTGCTGCATATTGTGTTGCTGTTGCTTGCGATGGTACTCAAGGCATTCCTCAATGCAGTTGTCATCGATGATATCCCCAGCTACTCCACTTCTCTCTGTCCCTGTCCACCACAATTTCTTGTAGCTTGACACCGACTTCTTATGTGTAGTACTCGTAGGAGCATAGCGTAATTCTAGTATTTTGATGAACGTTGCATTGAATGCCAATGGTAATGATTCTTCCGAGGTTACTGGCCCCAATGATTTGGCCAAATATTGAAGCACCGTCGGTACGTTGATCTCCTGTTGAATAGCATAACCGAATCCCACATAACTCATGAAATAGGACTGTTTGGGAGACTTCAAAATCGAGCTTCATTGACTATTAAACCATGCACCAGTTCCTTGCGAAGTAATCTTTGCATCCACCTCTGTGTTTCAGGCGGCTTATTCCATATGTGACAGATGGCATTACTTAACCGTGTATTGCCGTAAGATATTATTTCTTTTAGTTTTGAACTGAACGCGTTGAAATAAGAGCCAGATTGAAAAGGACTTGAATCATTGATTGACGGACTAGTCATTGTTCAGTTGAAAGCACAGACTATCTACGCATCAACAAATTTTACCCCGGAAATCTCGGCTATCTATTTTGGGAAGTTCTTTTTATAGTTCGAATTGGTCATGCTGAACATTTGATCAGCACAGCGGGCGAGATGCTCCCACAGGTCACCTTGGCGATTGGCATAGGTGGCTCGCCCTTGCTGAATAGCATCACAGGCGACGTCTGCTCCTGAGAATACTGCTATTGCACTATGGTGCCACCACTCCGCCTTGTGCATGAAATATCTGACTGTCCAGGTCATTTCATAGTGCAGTATAGTGGCCTCCTCCTTCCACCAATTGTACTGCGCTCGTGCACGCAGCCAATGAACCCTTTTAACTAGGAATAGGAAATATGTTAGACCATTACTTCATGTGAGTGTTGCTATACGTACATTCAGTCAGGGTTTCAGGATCAGTCTCTTCAAGGTCAAAGTCGTCAGACAAATCTGCATCTGCCAGGCGAAGCTGTCCATCTTCGGCTATAACATTGGGCCCAAACCGGTGAACAGCATTATGCCAGATCCACGACAGTTTGATTCTGGTTGAGCCTGGTGTGTTGGGATCTAAAATCGCCGTACTTGTTTTGACGTCATCTTTTTTCAATACCTGGAAACGCTTCAAAATGGAATTGTTGGCACCAAGCGCTATTAGTCGTGCCCGACATTCCGTATACAGCTGACTATAAAATGTGATTGTGTGGTTCATTTCATCAATCTTTGCTCGCGCTCGTGTCCTCATTCCTTTCCTAGGTGCTTTGCGAATGACATCGGAGTATTGAAAAGACTTTTCGGCAATCATATTTCGAAGCTTGTATAAATGCGAGTTTGCCTGTGCTATTCAACATTTTAGTTCATGGGGAACGAGTCTTCTACTCGCATTCCCATGCGATGGCAGACATATTTTATGGTTTTCAATAGCTTCGGCATATGGTGAGGTTGGCGAAGGTTCGGCGATTGATTCTTCGCCTGTTTGTTCGTCCGCCCAATCCAAGAGATCGACCCCAACATCTGCTCGGGTCGGGTTTTCTTCAACGATGCCAGCAATTCCTTGTAGTCGCTCAAGCTCGCCTAAAAGTGCTCGTAGCTTGTCCCTCAAACCTTCTATTTTGTTAGGGTCAGCATGTCTTGGTGATTTGGTCAATTGACGAACACAAATCCGTATTTCAATCCTGCCAGTAATGATATCAGCACTCATTTAGCATGACTTGTAGGAATAACCTACTCTTTCTCTTCTACTATTAACGCGAATTGTAGATATGCCTGTATTGGATCATCCGAGGTCACTGTGTCGGACTTGTCTATCTCGCCAGAGACATCGCCTCGACCTTTTGCCGCATATATATCCATGACCTTGGGTGTGGCTAGGCGACGGGTTTCTGCGTCAACAATCTGACGAGTCCAAACGTCTAATAGGTCAGGCGACACCACCTGTGAGACCTCGCTAAAATATTTTTCTGTAGAATTGCTGTTATCCACTGCTTCAATATACCGTCGGCAAAGAGTATTTGGCATGTCCAATGCTTTCTTGTGGTTTGAATCCGTGGCATGGTTGTCAAGCATCTCGGCTCGATGTGCGAGAGTGGCAGTTCTTGCTGTTGGTGATACTCCATTCATTTTCCCCCATAAATGCTCCAGGATTTCACCAATGACTCGGCCTACACCTGGAATAAACGAGGGCGAGAAGTGAAATAAACACTCATCTTTATGAGCGTGGACGTGGAACAGTCCAATGGCACGATCCACGTCCATTCCCTCAGGCAGCAAATGGCCAATTCTAGTCTTAAGGTGGACAAAAAACTGACACATGACATCATACAGAAACATTAAACCTTGGCGAGAATCCACGCCGGTTGATTTCAATGCGGCGAGCAAGGCAAAATCGACATTTTTCTGCTGCTCGCCCTTGAACAAATCGACAAGAGAATTTGGTGCATAACACCCATGGCGAGCGCAGGCGACACCAACAACCCCTGTCACGTCGCATGATTTGGACGCCTGCATTGCACCAGTTATTGCCCTAAATGTATTTTCACAAGGGGCACCCTTCGACAAAGTTGATAGTCAGTCTCTACCCCTTTGTTGATAACTAATGTGCGCACTGTTAATTTTTCTATTGCTGTCTTCAGAAATGCATGATATTCCTCGCGTTTAGGGACCATGCCACTCCCTTCAGAAAGCCATACATCCTCAGATGGTTTTTTAGGTTGAACATGATCGGCTTTAAAGTTCCTATCTGCCATGAGGACTCGACGATAAACAAATTTGTTGGGGTCGTTTTCCCACCCGTTTGGTAGATTAATTCCAGGTTGAGGACATGCAGGGCAGTAATTGGCAAGTTCTCCTTTTTCAACTTCAGCCACCTTTTTTCCGTTGTGACCAGCATACCCAGCCCATTTAAGTTTTTTGGTCCATCGCCAAAGCCGCGTCATTCGTCGAAATTCATTATACAAGTCAACCACACCAGCCGGGTTCTGCGGATTGGTGACTCGACGAAGTAGATGATAAAATTGATATGCTGACGCATTCATTTCCAGGTTACAAAGCCAAAATTGATCAAGGACGTGTGCAGTAAATAGAGTTCTGATTCGCTTGAAACTGGTAGGCCATAGGTGAGTGGCTATTAGATCGGAAGGTATGTGGTCAGCCCCTTGACACGAGCAGACTACCAAGGGAATATTATGAATTCCATTGGTATGGATAACACGTATAGTGCCCGAGGAACGAAAGGTTGCAGTTCCTACAGCACTCGGCAAGTAACGTTGGAATGGAGCATTGTATTCACCGTCTTCTTCAACTTCATTGTCATCTTCATCGCCTACCTCGGCGTCGTCGCCAGGCTCTTCTAATTCCTCGGCATCAACGTGGTCCCTTAATCGGTCGAGATATTCAAAGAAATGTCGATCTTCTTCAGCTTCATTTCTGTTCTGGGCGGTAGGGGGATCTTTGTTTTGGATGGCTTCTACAGGTTCCGGCTCGCCCATTGTGGGATTAGTGATGGCATCCCTCGCCATATGTCGCCGAAGGTCTTGCTGCTCAGCAACGTCTTTCATGCATTCATTTTCCTCTATACATTCTTGCTGCAGCTTGAGATTATTGCATATTCGGATGCCAGTAAGATGTGGCACAAAAATTACCGCTCCAACATCACATAGTGCGGCTGACTGAAAATACTTTCCATTCCACCATTCTATTCTGTGAAAAGGATCTTCCCGATGAGCATGCCGCATGCATTTCCTGCACATGGTACGTGTCAGGCTGCAGTCTTTACAGCGCCAAACTGCTAGAGATCCAGTTTGGCAGGCAGAACATGTAACTTTGTCAACAGGCCGAGCCTCTCTAGCAAGTAAGGCCCCTAGGAATTCATCTACTCGTTGAACAAACTGAAAGATATAATCCTTTTGCGTCTGTCATTGTTTGGTCAGTCGCATAATCCAATTCGGTGTATACCTGAACTAACCTTTTTCCTTGGACCTTCAACAACATTTTCGCCCTCGCCTCTGACATCATTATCATAGTCCCAGGCATCTTCTAACCCAGCAGGAGTCCCATTAACCCTGTCCCTGCGATTGAAATGTGTTCTGGGGTCTTGAGCTGCTTCAACAATTCGCTGGACATGTGTTTGACCTTGTTCGTCAACTGTTCTGCGTTTTTGAACAGTTACATATCTTGCAGCATCGACCTCGCCTTCAACAATACGTGTTTTCTTAGACCTTTTAGCCATTGTAGCAAGAGAGACTTTGTTTTCTCGTTTACAGTGTATAGATATTGCAATACAGGAGTCATGCGAATGGGTTTGATATTCTAGAGGTCCTGAATAAAGTTGACCCATTCTATTGCCTTGCTTGGAGATCACTGAAAAAATTGACATCCTACCTTTTCTGAAGAGAGTTGACCCGTTCCATTACCTTGAACCACTATGTCTGTATTACCTACAAACCCATCCGACAGGAATGCCCGTGCATACAACAAGGAAGAAAGGGCATTATTAGATGCCTACAAAGAAGAATATCTCAAGACTTCAACTCCAAAAGAGCGTGGAGATATAGTTCGCACCAGAATGCTAAAGGCTCTTACTACGCATTGGGATAAGCACGGGATCAAGTATGATCCACAAAAGGCTCAAACGGTAAGAGGGTCTATACTGTGAATGAGTGATAAATGATTGAAATATATTGCTCACTGGTACTAATAACGTAGGATCTCCTTAAATGGGCGCAAAACCTCTGGCGAATACCGACTGTCAAGGGAACAGCCTCATCATCAAAAGTTCTGACTGTCAGAAAATTTGATGTTGTTGCACGCACCATGAAAGATAAGGTGGAAGCCGAAATTGATACAATTCTGGGACCAGAAAACGCACACATTCCTGCTAAACGATTTGGGGTTTACACAACGGCAGTAAGCCAGGTTATCAAGAATTTGACCCCCGAAGCTTCGCGTAAGTTAGACGCTGATGTTTCAAACATATCAGCGCAGGGTTATCCTGAAGAAATACGACGCCAGTACGTTCTGATACACTTGTCAATGATTATGTATGGTAGCTTATTGTAATGCAGGTTGGTAGAAAAATACTACGAGAAACGATTGAAAGACAGCGCTGAGGCAAACTGGAAGGAAATGGGGTTGCATGCGGTAACCTTTGTTGCCTTTGAGGATTCAACAGGCCGCATTGTAGCTGAAATGTGAGCGATACATTGCTGATGAACATATAATGACTTTAATTAGTATTTGTGTTTAGTCATGATGACATTGCCGAGCTGCTTGGACTGAAAACTGGCTTAAAGGTTAAATCCTTTGAGCAAACATATCCTAAACAAGCTCGTGAAATGCAGCGGCTGATGATAGAGTATGTTCGCAGCCTGATTGATAAGTCCCAGGGAAAGGAAACTACATCCCCTCAACCAAACACTTTGGGTATCAGCGACGATGGGTTTCCTTTGATTAGTGCAAGCTATGACAAGGATAACCTGCACAAATCCGAAGCTTCAAAGCTCTATCGAGAATATCTGTCAGCACATTATAGTACGTGTCTTTATATTGATGTATGCCTACTATTCTTATTATACATTAGAGCTGGCAACAAACAATAGAACCGAACAATGTCCGTACGATAGCCTGGTAAAAGATACGTCCAGTTTTATCAAACCAGAATATCTTCCGGACGGATTTGTATTTCGCGACCCACATAACACCCAGCTAGAGAGTATCAAGGAGTTCTTCGATCACATTGTAGAACGTGAACGCTCCTTACCTCCTGCACAAGTGTTTCGCTTCCACAATGTCACGACTGCACGAATTAATGGAACAATTGTTCCATCATCATACCCCGATGACGTGAAGGATTCCATTGGTGAGGAGATAGATTTGACAACCAAACCTAAGCGTCAAAAAAAGAGGGCCACAAAGAAAGCTCAGAAGCAAAGCTTAGTTACTGCCGAGGAAGATGCTCACAGTGACTCTGGGCCAAGAATTAACGTGGCTTGCGATACCGACGTGATTCCTCGCCTCCAGGCCAGTGGCGAATTGCATTCTCGCCTCCAAAATGATGGCGAGTCACACACCGACAGTGCTTCTCGCCTCCTAGTCAATGGCGAATCGCACGCCAAGGCAGTCCCTTGCCTCCATGTTAATGGCGAGTCAAATACCAACAGTCCTCCTCGCGTCCAAGTCAATGGCGAGTTGCACGCTGCAGGTCCTCGCCTCCAAGTCAATGGCGAGTCGCACACTGAGGCTGTTCATCGCCTCCAGCTCAATGGCGAGACACACACCAACATTGCTCCTCGCCTCCAAGCTAATAGCAAGTTGCACACTGAGGTTGTTCCTTACAATGAAATCAGTGACCAACACTACTCCAAAGACAATGTTAATGCTTCAGCGGTTACTGACCTTGATCGTTGGTTGCAAATGAATGGAGAATATCACTCCACTCCGGGCCCTTCAAGCCAGGTCGGTCTCGACGAGGGATTCAGTGCATTTACTCTGGACAATGACAACATGTTCCAGTACCTATACAACAATGGAGCCTTCAGTTTCCCTGACTTTACTACCGGCACACCAATTGCGTCAGGGTCAGGTTCTTCAGAGAACAATTTCGCCTCTTTCCCAGAAGTCTCTTTCACCCAGATGCTCATGGATGACCAGCCAATTCCTAATGTTTCTCTCCCAGTATCAAATCCATTTGGAAATACAAATGCCAAGGATATAGCTGAACACGAGTCAGAAATGCCATCTTTAGCAAGAATTAATGGATCTCATACGGGAATAACAAATGCTGCATCCACGAATGGAAATTTCATTCGAAATTCCAACAACACTGATCCCGAGCGTTTGGGGGGGGAAGCTTTGCCTAGAAATCGTCATTCGCATGGACAGTCTGATACAGATCCATCCCTTCCTACAGAAAAAACCTTCATTTGGCGTCCTGTTACTATTTCAGATGCAAATCAACCGTCTTCGACCGAAAGGGTTACTGGAAAAAATTCAATACCAAATGATTCCAGTTCTAGCAACGTTGAAACGGCTATGAAAACCAGGACTGAAGAAGCCACCATACCTATCAGTAACGTTGAAATGCCTTTGAAAACAAGGGCCGTTCCTAAGCCAAAAGGGCAACCAACAAAAAGAAAAGATAATATTTCTCAGTCTTCTCCCGTGCACATATTTAACAAAGTGCTCAACGACATACCGATGACACCGACAAAATCCGCCTCCATAACAAAGTCAAATCTAACCTCGTCTATGCAGGTCACTACTGCATCCCGTGAAACACCGCAAGGGAATTCTACCCAGGCTGCGCAAACAGTCATTGACCGCTCTTTGAAAAGGAAAGGACACACTCACAAAGTGATTGACAATGAAAAAGACTCCAGGCCAACAAAACGATATCTATCAGCAGATGAACTTGCGGCACACGAGGCAAACAAGATGAAGGTGGGGGGAAAGCGAGTTCCAAAGAAAAGGGTGCTTGGGTAAGCTTTAAACGTGTTTAAAATTTGACCTTAGAGAATAGGCAATGGTGTGAAAATTTACATAATTTCATTTGAAAAGTACACTCGAGTAAAAGCATTAGTAATCTAATCGAGAAAATTGTCAATACTCTACCAAATCATCTTTGTCCTCATTAGATTCTGGAGTGGGAAGTAAATTACCATCGGGACCAATGATCAGCGTGGAATGGCAATCTGGATGTTGGAGCGTACGATGAGTAGGGGGGCAAGGTACATTGAGCGTTGACGGAAAGAGTGGTTGATAGAGAACCAGCTCGTGGGCGTGGGAAGCTTGGGGTGGAGATTGGGTGGCTTCTGCCTCCCCATCGACGTCTTGTTTAAGATGCTCACTCTTATCCTTACCGGCGTTGCCATCCTGAGATCGTTTGCTCGAAATACCCTGACTTTCCTCTAGTGGATTGGTGAGGTTGAAGAATTTAATCTCATTTGACACATTCATCATCAGTAAATCCGGATTTTCGAAGGTAACTCAACGTATTGTCCTGCCAACCGGATGTAGCATCAAAGTGGGCTGTAGACAGTATAGCGTCATGTGTCATCGGCGGGATGCTCCGTTGAGCTCTGTAGCATTCCAACATTACTACTGCGAGCTTTGGATTTTCCTAGCTATCTCTATGTACGATTCCAGACTTAGGAGAGTTTGATGTCCAATGTGATTGGTCTCAGTAAAGCTCTTCAATCATATCAAGCAATAAAATGTACATTTTTAAAGGCAATTAAGTGTCTATTTACAATGTAGTATCTTGACCCTATTAATGATCCTGACATTCTCGTATGAGATCCTGCCCATTACTAAGAAAGTGTAGAAACAAAGTAGTTATCACTGTGACTCACCTCTACCGTTCGAATATGAATCTGGCCGTTGGCTATAATGGACATCCCTTGGGTCAATATGTGCTCGGGGCTGCCTGAGTCTGCATCCCGAAGTGTCTCCTCCTAGTTATCTTAAGCAAGAGTATCAACTTGAAACTTGAAGAAACAGAAAACTCACGGCTCGTGCTTTGAGCCACTGGTCACCCTCGGTAATCTTGGCTTTAGCCAACGATAGTAACCTTGGGTCCAGGGTGGTCCAGTTAATTTCGTTGAAAAGGGCCAGGATGGCCAGTATCAGCCTGTTCTCGGTCAAAAGGACCATTTTTTGGGTCTGCTCAACTAACTGAGCCATTTCCAAGTCGTATTGCTGTCTTTGAGAAGCAAGTGAGGCGGCCTCTGGGAAAGTTGTAGGATGTATTAGATCTGGGAAAGTAGGGGCCAATACTTCTGCTTCGATTCGTAAAATTTCCTCATAGCTGATGATTTGCATGGTGTGTGATACGCTCACTTTGTCGTAGTTGGAATTCAAGCTGAAAACAAACTTCGCGGGTATAAAAATTCTTCAGGGGTTCTGTATACGTAAAACAAAGTTCTATAGATTTTTCTAGGCTAGTCTAAGAAGATGCCTATCTAACTGAATGCGGGAGGAGCGCGCGTAGTGGTGGCAAGCAAAAGAGTGATTATTGAGAATGCGTACTACATGGCGCGGTCGTGAAAGTTGAAACTTATTGAGACTATGTGGCAGTTGCAGCACTCTCACCAAAGGCGCATTTGCCGACCCAGAGTCACCATTGCAAGGCTTGTGCGAGGGCACGTTCGCAGCGACCAATTTCACGAGGTGGGAGACCAGATAACCTTGCCCAAGCACGGTTAGAATAACACTTTTCTTGTGAAAATTTGGAGGCCAGGATGAGGGATGCCAGAAAGGCTCTACGGGGACACAGGAGGGGAGATGGCAAAGAAAGGGTGGTGGAAAGAGGAGCCGTTGAGACCTGCACATCTACGCTGGACAGAGAGTCTTGTGGATAGATGCACGATTCAGCCAGATCTTGTGAACCAGAATCGGCAACACGGAATGTTTGCATAGAATTGTCAATGAAATTATTGATGATGTTGATCTTGCCGGAGTTCTCAAGAGCAGTAAGCTCAGCATCCATCGCCAGCTCTTCTGGGGTAGCTTTCTGAATACTGCTTTTGGGCTGAGCATAAGAGCGAATGCCGATGTTTTCCTCTTGCAAAATCTGTGGGACCTTGGGACGAATGGATTCTAGATAACATAGTGCTATCTGCAGTACGTTTTTAGATGTCCTTGAGTGGCGAAGGACTTTATAAACAAAAGACTTGAGGGGTAATATCTGATCGGATTTGGTGCCCGAGGCAAGCAAGAGGGTCGGGGAAGGGTTATGGCCGGATACGGAGGGATGACTGTTGTGTGGATGTATTGGATGTGTATGAGACGCTATGGATTGCAAATCGGAAGAGATCTGCTTGGAAGTTGGACGGGAATGAGTAGGAGGAAAAGAGCTACCCCCTACTTTGGCGGGGGGTAGGAACACGGAAGGAATATCCTGAGGGTGCCAGATCTCGGACAAGGTGCTGACAGCTTGATCTGCAATGGAATTTAAAAAATAAAGTGAGTATCTCCGGCAAGGTGGGCGCTAATTGAGGACAGGACGGACCGGCAAGCCTTGAAAAAAAATTTTGTTTAGAAGAAGAGGCGCTCTGGGAAGAATCCTTTGGAATTTGCGCAGTGGTGGGTGGAATAGATGAGTGAGAACGACTTGATTCTGCAGAAATGAGACGGATGGAGGGGTATTCAGTAGGTAATGATACAGAGGCATGGCAGGTATGGATTGTGGGAGAGAGGCCAATGCTTTCCTCTTGCAAATTTTGGGAACCTTGGGACGAATGGCTTCGAGATAACATAGTGCTGTCTGCAGTATGTTTCCAGATGTCCTCAATCCTCAAAGGACTTCAGTGGGTAGAAATAGGGAGGGAATGTCTTGAGGGCGCCAGATCTCAGATAAGGTGCTGACAGCTTAATCTGCAATGGAATTGAAAAAATAAAGTGAGTATCTCCGGCAAGATGGGCGCTAATTGAGGACAGGACGGACCGACAAGACTGGAGGCGAATTTTTGTTTAGAGGAAGAGGCACTCTGGGAAGAATCCTTTGGAGTTTGGGTGGTGGTGAGCGGAAGATGAGCGAGAACGACTTGATTCTGCAGAGATGAGATGGATGGAGGGATATGCAGTAGGTGACGATGATACAGTGTGAGAAAGCGGGACTGGTGAGAAGCGGCTGTTGATATTGATCCGAGTCGTCTTTGTGTACAACGAGGCCGGCGTGTTGGGTGATAATTTGAGTGGCAATGTGCATTAGGGATTGAAAACTTTGTGGGTTTCCTGAGGTGGATATGTTATGATGACAGGGCCAAATAGAGTTCTTTGTCAAAATATTTGTTTAATCGGAACTCGGTGCTAGTGGAATGACTGTTATGTGTAGTAAGGCTTCGCCTTGCCTTTTCGCCCATCTGAGGGACCAGATCAACCAGGGAGCGTATTTGATTCAATGGTAAAATTCCACCCATAATGGTGTTATCTGTACGTTGACTTCGTTTTAATTTATACATGCCGGTTATTGGCTCTGGGTAAGGTCCACGGATCGCAGAACCTAGAGACTGTGGCTGATTTAAAACCTCAAAACGTTGGACGTATGCGAGAAATCTTCCAGTAATATCGGGAGACACAGTACTGGGTGTCTCTCCGACAATGCGAAAAATAATACGAATGTCGACGACAGAATGGCCTACAATATTGGCTGGTCAACGGGGTTCGGAAAAAAGTCACAAAGAAGTACTACCTTGAAGCCCACTGCGAGGCCACTCCTCAGATTCATCCACGTTTATGATTGCTGAATCGAAGTATCCAAAAGGATGTTTGTTAGATGGCGGATATGCATTAAGTGTGACTGCCTCCAGGATCTCATGAGGGTATTGGTACGCAGTCGACTGTATACGGACCTTATGCCATACCTCAAGTTTTGAATACGGCAACGGACAACCGGGAGGAGAAACACGCCTGCCAGTTATCCCCTTGATGTGATAACCTCGAGAATTGGTGTGTCTCGGATTTGATTCCTTATTGATGAGTGACACATAATCGGCAATTGCTGGTCGTAGGTCGGGAATTTTAAAAATGCTCGCAACCTCGTCGATATGCAATCTTTTGGAACTAGCATCCCTAGATAAATGGGCAACAACGTTTTTGCTGCAAGAAAATGTTCTGTAGGGGACTGGGCCTTCCAATACGCCACGCTCATAGAGACTAGCTTTGTAGAAGTAATCCACAATGCGATTGGACTTTGCTGATTGAAAGGTTGTCATCGGCATGATTGTTGAAAGAAGTTCTGACGTTGTGTCCATCACAACCTCGCCGTTTTCCTCCCCCTCATCCCCCTCCTCCTGCTCCTCCTCATCCGTAATTGTTGCAGAGTGTATAGCCCGAAAATCGATCCTCATTTCTCGTATAGCTGTAAACAAATCGAAATTGCGCAATTTGTCACGACGATCAAGGTATCGACAAACTTGAGGCTCGTATCTTTGATTATTGCTGGAACTGGAAGGGGCTTTGACCACCTCGATATGTGCATGCTCTGTCGTGTCTGCAGACCATTGGATTGCACATCCATTTAGTCTAATTGCGTGTACTACACTTTGCAAAAACTCGAGTTTTGGAATATAGAAATTATCGATTGGGTTGTTTTTTTTACCTCGACGTGCTCCCGCGTCAAGGATGGCTTGTTTATTGGCATGGAAATCTTGCAGTGCCTGCTCAATTCTGAGACACATTGCCTCGGAGATTGTTTGAGATTGTGCGAGATACCGAAAGTCCATCAGAGACCGGATGGCTAAGATAAAGGGTGTACTGACTGTGTCTGCAATGAGAGCAACAATGTATCGCTGAACGTCCCGATGTTCCCTACCGGTCACTTGTTTCAAGGAAGAAATCCCTTCCTTGAAGTGTCGGAAACCAGTGCGGTGCTGTAAAATCGAAAATCGAAAATCCAATTCGGAACCTCCGACTGCAGCAATGCACCATTTTGCATCATGATCCCAGAACATCTTGTGCCAGTGATGAAGGGGTTCAGGCGTAAGGAATGCAGAAGGATCAGACAAGGGCCAATCTCTCCAAAACGGTAGGTGAACCCCATTGAGACGGTGCTTTTTGCTTTCTTTTAGATATGGTTCGAGATGATTAGGGGGCTTAACATTGTTGATGGCCATGATGGTGTTGATTGTATGATCTGCAGTTCGGGAAGGGTGGCGAAAGGAATCCCCAAACGTCTCGTATTGTGCCAACGTCACAGAGGATGTGGATCCTGCGACGCAAGCCGCCAGAGCAGATTCTGGAGTATCAACGATAAGGGCAGCAAGCGGTGTAAAGCAGAAACGATTATTCCCCAATGCATCTGCTATGGTGGTTCCCACCCTCGCAGTTTGTTTGACCAATTCTAGAGCAATGTCCATGCACTGGTGATATAGCCGTGCTGCCATCATCCCATTCACAGCTTTGGAGCGATGAAGAAACTTTGGTATGGGAAGAAGAACAAAAAGAAGGAATAAATGATTTGACGATTTGTTTCTAACGTTCATCATTATGTTGGCAATGCTGATAAGGCCAGGGTAGGCGACACGGCCTCCGGTCATGTTGGAAATGTTGGTTTTATCCGTGGAAATAATAGGAGGTACAAGTGTTGCTCCTTTTGGGAGCTGGTCCTTGGGAACCTTGTTATACTGTCGTCAAACTTGGACAAAGGCATTGCTACTAACCTGCATAAAATGCGCAATGTCACCGCTAAACCACTCAGTGTATACCCGCATCATCTCGTTGCACTTGTCGAAGAGCTTGAATGGGCTAAAGTGCATGCTATCTTGGAGCAAGGGACTGATGAGAAGCGCCTTGATACATTCCAATCCATCGCGGTAAAAAAGCGTTAGCTGATTTTTGCTTGGTATTTCTGGTATGATCGTTTGACTCTTCCACTGCGGACCAGAGGGAAGGATCTCTGCCCGGTTGCGTAGATCTTTTGCCGACTTGTAGGACAAGTTGAGTTTTTTTATCTATACGGGATCGACTCAGCTGAAATAAATAATGATGGGAATGTACGCTCAATTACCAGTTCAAGTTTCAAAAAATCATTCAGCATTCCTACGCTCATGTCAGAGCGAAGTAGGAACAGGGAGAGCTCCCATTCATCTTTCGAGGCAAAAGGATAGTACAAATTTTCCGCCCGCTGGGGTTCGAATTGATCCTGTTTGAGCTGATCCATGAATGTAAGGCCTGTTCCAAATGCTCTTCCAGCCCCGTTATAATCCTCCTTCACGTACGGATAGCTGTATTTTGATGCCTTGGGGGGTGGGTCATCTTCCATCTCTGATGACGCGCCAAGAAAATTGTCGATATAGTCCACTTCCATAAAATTACCAATTTCGGGAGAAGGGTCTCGAGATACGGGGGTTGCTGATCTAGATGTAGAGCTTGAACGATTGGACTGAAAATGCATAACGTTCTCATATTGAAAACGACATGCCGATTTTGGTTGATTGATGTGATTTTGGACATCTGCATGCTTAGCGAATGGCTTGTTGCATCGAGGACAACGCACACAGATTTCCTGAGTTCTCTTGCCCTTGCCCTTTCCCATGTTGAAACAACGACTCATACAAAAGCGAAGATACGAAAAAAAAACTGATAATGTAATGTTCAGTAACGTGCAGTGGGTCTATAAATGTTATCTGATTATGTCTCCGTTAATACAAACAAATTTCACATGGGTTAGTATTCAACCAATCCGTAGTACAATCCAAGGAGGGCTTCGGAAGAGCTTTACTGTATATACGCACCAGAACAAAGACACTAACACATTTTTTGAAGTGGGTGGAAGAAGCATCAACAAACGTAAGTTAGTTGATTTCATTGACCTTGATGATAAATTCAAACGCACAGCAGTTACAGTAAAGCCAGAAGCTTTCATCCCAGCGAGAATTTGCGTATTGGTCTGGCGATACGAGCAGCACACAACTACAGATAATAAAACAATCGTCATTATGTTACAGGACATACACGCCTTTCAGTACTAAATAAAACATGGCATGTATGTAAATCAAGATGTGTGTCAATGTGTTGTACAATATCAAAGTCGCCGTCGTTTAGAAGGCGGAACAGACTCTGATTCTGATGAAGAGATAAGCATTTGCGACGTAAAGGCATAATCGAACACACGTACTCGGATTTGTGCTCTCCAGCTTGACTTTCATGCCATCCAGATACAGTTTATCCCTCACACTCGTACCAAGTTCCAGAATCTCCTTGGGAGTTCCTAGTTTGTGACGTGGTTAGTGAATATCCAAAGGCAGACACTGGTCCACCTACTCAATTGCGTTGAGGAATCCGCACAGGCATCACAGTCAATGAGAGTGATTACGGGTAACTTGAGCATCTTTGGGACCGAGGAACGAGGAAGCTGGTCGATACTGCGACATATAACCTTGTTCAATTCTCCGCTGCAGACGCCCTGAAGCTGGACAAAAAGCAAACTGGTGTCGGTACAGCAAGGGGCACCACCAATGTTGTTATGTTTGGCTTCTGCGTCGTAGGCTAGAATCATACGGGCATAGCGGCAAAGTATCATTTCATGGAACTTTTCTGTCGCCATGATATTTTGTGCATCCTTGTTTTTGTCCGTCTCAATCATGTAGTGGATGGACTTCGTGCGATGACATAGCCACTCTAGAATAGCCAAGGCTTCGCCACGGGCAAAGATGCACGCCTTGCGCTCTTCGTCGCTCAGGCTGTTGGTATCCCACCGCATCCATGCGTCTAACTGTGCCGAAGTCTTGGTGGAGAACATCTGATCGGGATTTCGATAGGTCTCGTAGTCGAGCGCATTTGCCAAGATCATGCACACGCACAGAGCTATCAAGCTCGAGTATCCGGACTGCGTACTGTAGAATGGGACATGGTACATTTCATAAAAATCTGAGAGAAAATAGAAGAAAAGAATCAGATATCTTGTAGGAAACGGTAAAAAACCTCATACCTTCTGGGTCGCTGTCACCTTCAACCAAAACCTTGTAGAACCAATGTATAGTTTGCTGCAGGAAAAATCGGGACGTTGAATGATTCGTATTCGTTGCCCTGTATCCAGCGGTAAAACAGTGAATGATTCCTGTCAGGGTTTCTTCGAAGGAAGTGGAGGAGTAAAAATGTCCGCCACGGCAAACCACTGAGGAGATAGAATACGCCATATGTAGAGTATTCGGTCTCATGAAGCTGTTTTTCAAAGTAGCGTCAATATAATCAAATGGGTAGGACATTCAAAAATCACATACAGTTCTGACTGGTTATCGAGAACAATCGCCTCGTAAATCCAGTCTTGGTGGTGCGTTTCCCCGTAATCCAGCTTGTCTCCCAGAAATACACGGCGGTCAGAAGAAAGGTCAACATCCAACCGTCTGGGATACATGATAATCCACAGCTTTAGTCCATGAAGAGGTTGGATGAAGGAACAGAAACCATTGGCATCGATATGGATATCTGAAAATGCCCCCTCTGTAGCTACGAGTCCCCACGACATATCACCAAATGGGACGGGGGTACTATACTTCCAGCTACCAGATGTAGCCCGAAGAGCAGCCGCCTCAGTACTCAAGTCAAAAGAGTGAGCGCCTGCATGAGGTAAAGGGATGTCGAGGGCATTGAGGATCTTTCCTCTTTTGCCTTTCATCCTCGCTGCTTCCATGACCTGAGAGAGGGACCCACGCTTAATCCTCTCGATGGGGTTAGACGACATGGTCGACATATCTGTTACGGCCATTAGCATGAGACGCAGAAAGAAAAATCAAAACATCGAAGAGGAAACACACCTTGGATTGACCTGGTGCTCGTCATATCACCCATATGGCGACGTACCTGGCTGTAGAACTCGTCGGAGCAAGTTGAAATAGACTCCTCTTGAGAAGGAGACATAAGGACGACGTTCCTTTCAGAGAAAGACTCCATCAGATACATGGATTTCGTGGTGCTGCGGTCGAATACCGCAAAACATGATTCTTCGGGACGTGCTATGTGCAATGGAACTCCATCGACGTAGTCACTCTCGACCAATTCCAGAACCCTTTCAACACGATCCACGTCGGCTTGACTCTTGTTTGGAGAATAAATAAATGACGAAAAAATCAATATCGAGAATGACTTACATGGGCAACAACGCAGAAACTTTTAAGTTGGCCACGACCGTTGTAGATGGACCAAACTTTGGTGCCATACACCTTCTCCGGAGTGCTGACGACATCAAGGGTGGTGTTGCTGTCGTACAGATCGACATCAATACACAGGTCGTCGTCCGAATCAAATGTGTCGGTAGCCTGCGTCGGCTTGCGTTTGGGAGGCCGCTTGGAAAGGCCCTGCCGGCCCTTCCCTTTCCCTTTCTGAGAGGAGTCAGCCGTGGTGTTTTTGCTCCTGTTTATCTGGGAAACAGGAGGAATCCTCAAAATAAGAGGAGCAGGAGGTGCGTTCTCCCCCTCCTTTTCGCCTTGGCTGTCTTCCAATGTATTCCTCTCCATGTCTGAGGAATCATTGTTTTGCTCTGGGCCTACCCCCTCTCCATCGACCGACATTCTGTCCTCCTGGACTGGTGGAACATCCCCTTGCCCCTGCTTCTCGGTCTCATTGTCCGACGAACTGTCGTCTGGCCTTTCCTCCTCACCATCTTCTGACATTCGGTTCTCCTCGTCGGGTCGTTCTCCGTCTTGCCCCTGCTTTTCGCCCTCGTGAACTTCCGACATATGATTTGCCTCGTCAGAAGACCCTTCAGCTCCTTGTCCAGCCCCGCCGTCTCCCAAATTTTCTGGACCATTGGTATGTGGACCATCCTCCATTTGATGGTCGACATCAGCTTGCTCCGGATCGACGTTCATCTCACAATCCCCTGCAGTTGAGGGCCCAGTATTCTCAGTCTGAAGTAGACCAGATCCAATATCATCACTCCGCGGCAAACCAGGTTGCTTGTCCGTGGGCACATCCTTGCCAGCCACCGAAGATGTGTCTTCCGGAGGCTGTATATCTGAGGTAGGGACCGTATTGTCCCCGTTCTCCTGTTGACCCATGCTGACATCCTTGCCAGCCACTGAAGACGTGTCTTCCGGAGGCTGTATATTTGAGGTAGGGACCGTATTGTCCCCGTTCTCCCGTTGACCCATGCTGACCATTTCCGTCGTGTCCACTTCGTGATCATCGTCACCCTCCGCGTCTGCGTCGGACCCTTCACAGGTGGTTTTTTCACCATGATGGGAAACGGTCTGAAGTTGAGCTGTTTTAAACGGATTTAAATCATGTAATTGACGCAGACTTTGCTTATAACTTACCGTGTGGTTCAGTGCTGTGCCTTGCTAGGTTAGAATTTGCTGTAACCTTGGCGCTGCTCGTTGACGCTGGCCAATTATTAGTTTAAATTGTTATTTTGTTACAGTACGTAGAACACACATATGAAAAAGTGAAACGCGGGATCTTGTGCAATTACCCGCTCGCATTCCATCCAGCAGTCTGAGATAACAAGTTTATATAAGGCTGACTGGATGTCGCAATTTTGCGCTGCAATGATTTTCCAAATTTCCATCTCCACTTCACGCAGAACACGGGGGCGACAATTACCGAGCGCTTTTGAGGCCTAAAGGAGTGCGTTAATCCAAGTTAAACTGGGAGGATGTGGATACACCTACTTTAAGCAGCTGCTCCCGGTCACATTTCTTAGAATACCAAGATTTATTCACAAAAAGAAGGATGGGGGATATGAAAAGGGCGACATGCAGAGGAATTTTTAAATGAGATGGCGTGACCTCTGAGAGGAACAACGCAGCATCAGGATGGCCGCTTGCACTAGGGTATGTTGAGCAGATTGTATCAATGAATAGAGGAAAGAAAACTTACTAGAGATTTGCAAGAGTAGCCGTGTCCGTTGGAATGTCTGGTAGAATGTGTTCATTGTCCTTCATACCGCGCATTCCTGACAAGATTTGGTAGTGTAGCGAGGCGCAGTACACATTCCCGATTATTTTCCCCACAACACCCTTGAAGTGGTTACGCGCCAGACAGAGTAATAGCGTTGATTCCGAGGGCCCGCCCTGGGTGAAAGCGGATGACGGCGTGTCACTGATAGAAGGGGTGTTGATGTTTCTGTGCGACTTAGAGTCGGCTCTGAGGATGCGCTTCCTGGCAGAGCAGAGCATTGCCGGCCAGTCCTTCAAGTCATCTACAAGCTACAATAATTGTTTGAAAATTAAGAATTAACATTGAGTGACTTCATGATCGCATACCTTGAACCGTGAAAATATTTCCTTAGTTCCTGTGCTGGCCTGTATTTCATTCAGGGGCACGGTCACCGGCAACGATGGTCCAAAGGCTGCTGGCCACAACGCTACGAGATCGAGTAGACGGTATGCTGCAAATAAGCTACCCGCCTGCTCCCATGTAGCCGAGGTTACGCAGGGTGTCTCTACGATGTTGTTCTGAAGGGCAGCCAAGCTTTGCCTATACTTGATGGCCGCTCGCATGCTCGATGATGAAACATCGTAATTCAAAAAGGTGAAGTCCTCATATCGTCGGAGGAAATCCACCATCCTCTACAGAAACTTGATATTAGTACCATAAATGGCAATCCAATTAAGACCTACGCGGAGTGGGTGCGACTCTGGCAACATGTTTTCCAGAGTCTGACGAACGACCTGCGTTTCGAAGAGAAACACCAGAATTTCTTCAGCTTGGAGTCGGGCAACGGGGGAAATCTTCTGGGCTTGCACTACAAAACTTCAACGTCTCACCCTGCATTCTATTTCTTTGGGTACTTACTTTTTTTTGTGTGTTTTTTTCTGGTGTCTCAAATTTTCAACTAGATGAATTTTAACTGAACGAAAACTATTATAGAGTGTCTAGAGTATTGTCTATGTCTATTTTATTAGAATGTATGTTAAATCTATGGGGAGGGGTACTACGCTATGACGAACGGAAAGAAAAACAATCAAGTTGGAAACACGCTATTTCCGGAGCGATTCTTTAGGGTAGGTTTCCCGTCCTGAAGTCACGAGTTGGTTAAAAAAACGCCCGTGATGCGGCTGATGTAAGGGGGCGTTTTTTTAACCAACTCGTGACTTCAGGACGGGAAACCTACCCTAAAGAATCGCTCCGGAAATAGCGTGTTTCTCACCATATGTTTTCTCTTTCCGTTCATCATAGCGTCTTATCATAGTAATAGGTTGTGTAGTATCTAAAAATAAATTATCACAAGTTAAGATGATAAATTAAGTGAGATGAACATCGATTAACAGTCTTTAAGACCCACAATGTCTAGTTATAAACGCAGATGACTTGACAGCCTAGGCAACCGCACAGTGTGTACTAATCCAACCCTCCATCTAATCACTAACTTCAGGGAAATTTAATTATGATCTCAAAAAATCAGGACATTAATCCCTTCATAGACATTGAAGCAGCGGTTTCCGATGATGATGAAAGTTCGGAAGAGCTTGATTATGAAGGGGGCCAACTACGTATGTTCCAATAATTTACATATATTCTGCTCAATATGTACTGATGCTAATGGGTTCTGACATACAGTGAATGATAACGATGAATACTCTGAGGATGAGGAACGTGTTGCACACTCTCGGCTATATCATGCCATGCAAAATACAGATAACGCTGATGAATGGAGCGATTTGTTGCCCATGCTTCTGCCTTCACGCATGAAAATTCGTCCTGACAATGATATAGAGCCATCTAGTTCACGAGAACTTATACAGAAATATGGCAATCCCCAACCAGGAGGACTTGGTGATAATAATTATATGCCTTCCGCGACTGATATCATGTATGAAATAGGTTGCAAGGTACGCAAAAATAATATAAGTCTTCAGTCAGCATTTATTGATCACCTTACGAGTGATAGGTTGGACGCGAAGAGGCCGTCGCTTTCAAAATTATGCAGATGTCAACGAACCCTACATTTTCCATCATCCTTGCCCGGTCTGTCTTCGCTCAATCCTCAATTCCTGGGAGAATCTACGTCGAGGCGCCATCAATGCAACATGCGCATACGTTAGCCTGCCTCGTTAGAGAGCTTAATCCGACACATTTAGTTAGGCTATCCTCGGAGAGATGTATGGAGATCCTATCTCATCCCCCACCCTCACGCCCTGAAGACCAATCGTGGGTCAAGGTTGCTGGAAAGCGTAAGGCTTGGACGACCTACGCAAATGCTACCGGCCTTGTGTTCACATTCCAGGGTCGGAAAAGTGTTGTTCTTATCCCCAGACCTCCGGACAACATCAAGAAATCGCACCTCGACAGGATATTCCAGGATGGATTTATTATCACGGATTTCGACGCCATCGATCTCAAATATCTTTCCAATGTCCTCCCAACATCGTCCGAGTTGGAGCAATTTCGCGAGTGTCCATTTGTAACGACGGAGACCTTAGCGCAAGCCTCGAAAGCCATCTCCATGACTCGACTGAAACGATATGATCGAGTCAAAATTATTGGTGGAGAATACTTAGGTCTTTTTGGAACGGTCAAGAGTGTTTCTGACGCTGAGGTGGAAGTGCACATCCCCTCCCAAGGTATAACACAAGCAGTTGCACTACACGATCTACGTGCAGCTTTCCAGATAGGCGATAGTATTGAAGTCGTTGAAGGGGATCACAAAGATCTCCATGGATGGGTGTCAGACTTTGATGGAAGATCTGTTTGTATTATCGCCCCAGAGCACGAACGCGAAGTAGGTGAACTGTCATTCTCTTTGTCTCAGTAGTGTTCAACACATTTTTCAGGTCATTGTGCCCATCCACACAGTCATATTCTACGTCCCCCCTGCCCATGCTACTCTTCGCCCGCGAAAGCGTCATTCGTCAAAGCTTGGAGAAAGAGACCACAACGACGTCTATATAGGTTTGAGTGTCATCGTTGTCGGGAATAATACATTCAAGGGGTACTATGGCATCGTTAAAAGCACTACCCCCGACGGCTTTGCAGACGTTGAGCTGGAAGCTCGTAACCAGAGGGTGGAACGTATTAAAATATCACATTTAATTATACAGTATGTGGTTTCACTTGATTCGTTGACTGTCAGGTGCTTACTGACATTGTTTCAAGCAACCGAGAACATATAAATTCCGCTCAAGACCCCGGGCCTTCTGGTGGAGCAACTCCAATGCCGTCCACAGTAGCAAGTTTTCTGTCTCCTGCATGGAATCCGTATTCAGCAATACCTGTACACTCGGCGGTGGAAATCGCAGAACTACCCTCAACCATCGCTCACTGGCTAGATACGAAATACGATAAGCTGAAAGGATTACGATTAAAAGTCGTAGACAAATCCAAGGGCGACCATCAAGTGGCGATGGAACTTCTCAGCCTTACCGACGATACTGCCCACCTAGCATTACTGGGACGTACACTGACATTACCGAAATCAGTGTTGTTTCCAATTCATCCTGTAAAAAAGGACGACTTCGTTACACCGCTTGAGGGCGATTCAATGGGGATTATATTCAGGATACGATCAATAGACAAGGATATTTGCGTTGTACATAAATATCCCGTTACTCGTATGAAACGCGGTGATACATTCCCAACTTTTCCGACAACATCTTTGATTCAAATCTTCCCCCCGTCCCGTGGTGTCAAAGTTGTAAATATGTAGGGTGCAGCATTACTTGTATCTCGAACACGGACTTGTAGACATATACGGGTTTTATGTCATTCTATTTAAGTGTATTTCGGCAATCAACAGTGCTAATGGTTCGTAATGTGTTGATCGTCTTGAACTTAAGCCACCACCACCACACCAAATTGTTGCCTATCTTTATCATGAACCATTCCAATAGCAACAACGCTTCGCAACCTCAAAGTCGCCGCCTCCCTAGCATACCCGAAGAGGCAGAGTTCTTTGTTTTAGGTCTATTTTCATGTTTTAATCCACCTTCCTCTAGAATCAAGGCATAGAGGCCGTTAAAAAGGCTCTTGACCAATTTCAACTCACTGAACAGAGGTGTCTAGAAGTTCAGGCAGAGCTACGTTGTTATATGGACGACATTATGCGAGCATATAAATCCAATGAAGATCTTCTGTTTGAAACCCAGCTCGAAATCGCCCATCTACGGGTATCCCTCATTAGTCGGGGAATACCTATTCTAATGCACCCTCAGGATAATCCGCGATCATGATAGGTGCAGTCTTTTCCCCTCTGAGATGTAACTTTACTTAACTCTAAGTAGGACATGGAATCTGACTATAATGTATATGTGATATATTGTAGTAGATAGGGGTACTGTTTCAGTACCTGTAATTTCTATATGGCACGATATATTTTTGACTGATGTCCGTCGCCTTAAATTTTGAAAAGAGGCTAATTTCGCATACCTCCGGATCGTAGCTTGACATAATTCACCACCCCTTGTCTCTATTTCTGCATTACAACCGTCAAACCAGCCCAATATGCCACCTAAAGGATCCAAAAAGAAAAAGGCGGTTGTCAATGCCACGGTTGAAGGTATCATCTATATATCCTCATTACATCCGCATACTTAATGTTTTATCCATCTAGGACAAGAGGTTGAACAGGGTCCGAGCTCCGTGGCAGAAAACGAGCCACCTCAGGCTCCTGAAGCAGGTCTGTACTAGCATTTTCTTTGTTGAGATTCACTGAACTCCTTATTAAAAAGACCACAATGGCCGTCCTATCCGAAGCACCCGTGGTCTTGGTGGAGTAAATGCTCGGCAGGAGAAAACATCTAACATCATTTTTATTGACTTCGAGAAGGCTGGGAAGAGGAAGTCAAGGGCCGCCAATGTGGATACTAGCGCCATGCCTGAAAATGAGATGGCGCCTCCCTTGAAGAAACCTCGCAATGGGGTGAGTCTACTGTTCTAATCTTAAATTTGCTATCTTCCAAGCACGTCTAGGTTACCGTTGTGTCGCATGTAGGTCCCCCTATTCAAATGCAACCAAGGCCAACGCCTTCAGTTGCTCCTTGGGATGTCCAACAAGTCCAACCAAGCCCACGACAATCTCAGGGTGCCCCCCCTCCTGTCCAGATCCAACGTGCAGCTCAGAGAAATCAGGAGCACTCAGAGCTTGATCATGCTGTCCAAAGACCCACTGCCCCCATCCAGCGCCCCGCTGCTCCGGTACAACAGCCAGCACATCCTGTCCCGCGCCCCGTACAACATGCAGCACATCCTGTCCCGCGCCCTGTACAACACGCAGCAAATCCTGTTCAGCGTTACGCTGCCCCTGCGGCAGAGAATTCTGTCCAATACTACGATGCCCCCGTACAACAACCAGTGCATCCTGTAACACAACATGCCCCCGTACAACAGCCAGTGCATCCAGCAGCCTATAACGCCCACCAAGAGGCTAGCATCAGCCATCAAGACGAGGAGGAGCAACAAGATTACGAAGGCATAGAGCAGGAGGAAGATGAGGAGGAGGAAGAGGGGGATAGTGACGGTGAAAGGCAATCTGAGGAAGCATCAGGGGACGAATGCATGCAAGGAATTGATGAAGAGAATATTGGGGATGAAGAAGCTCTCCAATATGTCGACGGTGAAGCCTGCTGCCCAGCGTTGGTTTAACTCCACCTTTATGTTGTGTTTGCTTACCACCTATGTTTGACAGTGGTTGATGAAGTTTCCGATGATGAAGAGGAGAGGAGAGCAAGGGCATTGCTCCGCCAGCCTTCCCCCCATGTAATCATTTCTCTGCTGTATTTAATGTCTAGCTAATGTATTATTGATATAGGTTGTGGAAGTAGAGGATGTTCTTCAAGAACACCGTCGTCGTAATCGGGCGAACAAGCCATCTCGCCCTGAGGCATTGCGCAAGGCGGCTGTTTCGCAAGGAGCCGTATCCCAAGGTTTGACAAGGGAGAACAACGAAGCATCTGACGATGATGAGGTGCTTGGTGAGGCACACATCGCTCATAAGAAGTCCAGTACTTCTTCTGCTAGGGAAGTATCCAAGCATTCAGTTGCATCCTTTACTGGTTACTGGAAAGATGTGCTCAAAATTGCACGCAAACTGATGTGCCTGTATGTAGTAGAGGAGGTCCCCTTTCCCACTCGGGAAAATCACTTATTAGTCGCCGATGGATGTGTGAAGATGGCAGTAACCGTGTTTGAAAGAATGAACACGGATAAAGTGTTGCCTGATAGTAAGTTCTGTCTTCTGTGATTTTAGTTAATTGGTTTACATAACTTTGCAGAGAAAAAAACGCTCCTAGACAGGAATACCGCCGTAACGGTATATTTTTAGCGTGTTCTTTTAAGGATATCGTACTAACGTGTCTGTTCTCATTAGGCATTTGTCTACGCGTCAACCTTCCGGGGAAGACTGAAGACGATGATCAGACCCCTGGTCAAAAATGCGTATGGCCTCGAAGTCCCGTCGGAGGTCATCGCCGCGAACCCCAATATGTTTGAAAATCAGATGGGGGAGATCGAATACATCAAGGACAGGGTAGCATATTGGCTACTCAATGGTAAATACCACCGGGGTGTTGCCAAAACCCGAGTGAGTTCGCCGTCCATTTTACCTGGCTTACCACTCATTGATTTGTTTCCAGTATCACGATGTCCCATTTGGACATCCTTTTGTGAAGAAGATCTGTCTGGACTTCTTCTACCATCCTACAAAAGGGGTTGCAGTCCCCATCAAAGGTCTGGAGACAAAGACGGATTTCTTCAAGACATCGCTTCCCCACAAAGCATTTGCGCTTGTGGCCAGTTGTGTAGTTCTGATTTCTCTCCTGCTATTGGCACTGCCTTGCTAACAAGCATTTTGCTGTAGATCCACAACTGTCTTGAGGAGTGGAGGGATGGGATTGACCCTGCAAGAGGTGGTCCGTGTTCGGGTATTGAATTCAAGGGAGAGGAGTACTCCCTGAGGTATGATGCCTGCATGTTGGTTGCAGCAGAGGCAGAGAAGGATACCTTGAACCAAGGTCCTCGCTTGGCTCGCTTATGTAGGGAAGTGGCTGAGGAAGGATGGTGTGTATCTTTTTTTATTCATTTCTTTCTTTGCATCATTTAGATCTCCATAATCAGTGCTATTATGAGGCCTACGAAGAACCCCCCCAACCCTTATAGGATGACTCTCCATTCTATCCCACAGGAGGAACTAGATTACGGTCCAGAAGGGTAGTTGGGTGAATGAGCGGGGCAGCTGCCGGGTGTGGATTAGAAGATACCATATTTAGATCGTCACATATTAATAGTTATGCATCTACTAATAGAAACATGTTTGGTCCGATCCAAACATAGATTATCTATTTTTAAAATTGCCCATTTTAGTCAAAAATGGTTCGGTTTTCAGTGTGATATTGGCACTTGCAGGAATAGCCACACAACACTATACAAATGAAAGTGGATACTATATATGCCTTTGTACCTATTTGCAGTGTGTTATGATGTGCTACAAATCTGTGGTAGCATGCTACAAATCTGTGGTAGCATGCTACAAATCTGTGGTAGTATGCTACAATTTGTATGTCAGTTGTATACAGAGGGGTATGGACCATGGTAAGCATGCTACACGCCGCTACACAGCACTCGCGTTACAATACAGATCACTACAGAGTACCATGTCACGTTGGTACCAAGCTACAGGTACATCAGTGTGTGTTACCCAAATGGGACCGTTACTATGGGCACTACAGAATTACGTATCACTACGGATCATTACCTACTTGGCCCCGGTATTGCTGATGATGGTTAGGGGGAGCATTGGCAAGGGCATGTTAACAGGCAAGTTAATCATGGGTAACTTGGAGTTGGCAACCGGCAGTGTGTTTATAGACGAGTGAGCCATGGGAGAGGGATTCATGGGCGAGGGATTCATGGGCGAGGGATTCATGGGCGAGGGAGCCATGGGCGAGGGAGCCATGGGCGATGGTCTGATGGACGAGCTGGGCGAGGGATTCATAGACGAGCTGGGTGATGTATCCATGGGCGAGGGATTCATGGGCGATGGCTTTGTGGACGAGCTGGGCGAGGGTGCCATGGGTGTGGGATTCATGGGCAATGGTTTTGTAGACGAGCTGGGCGAGGGATTCATAGACGAGCTGGTGTTTAAGAAAAAGTCTGGCGAGGCATCCATTGGATGGTGGTGTTCAATTGGCGAGGGTGTCTTGGCAGGCATATCTATTGTGGGCGACATATTAAGTATGTCTTCTGCACGCAGGGAGATAGTAGACGGAGTATGGGTTTCCTCAACCATGGGCGTTTGTGAATTGACTACTTTGGATAGGTTGTTCAACTCATGGCTGGTATGTTGTGCAGAGTGGTCCTCGTCGAGATCAATGGGTTCAGCAGATGAGCCTCCGGACCATGATCGACTGAATGCAGCTAGTTTCTCTGACGAGTGTACAGGTACGTACTCAGCTTCAGAAGCCATGTTCATGGTGATGTTTGGAGACCCCATTTTTTCCAGCCCATCTTCAACAATTTGACAGTTTCCGCACATAGCACTGTAACATTGTACAGTAACATACGATACAATGAACCTATACATTGTGATGCATTATACGGATTCAAAGAATTCATTAAAGCAGCGAATATACACTATCCAAAACAGGGAATTTACAATGTAGCATATAGCGTGGATTCATTGAACAGCAGTAATTAATAGGACTTCTAGCTGACATCTAGTAGGATTGTCGGAATATACAGTGAGGTCGGGTCTTAGTGTACTCTGCGGAAATTTCTAAGTAGTAATACCGACAATTGATGATCGGGTTTGGCACAGTTGAATATGTGCATACCGCTTGGTGCTGGAAGTCAAGGGTTCATGTCAACGAGTCAAGTACAATTTCAAACTTGACCTACTAGGGAGTATTGTACTTCACATTACACTCATGTCTGAGGCAAGGAACAGTGATAATTTGTTTTAAAGAAACTAACTATGTATCACTAGCTATGTATCTACTGCTCCTTCTGCTTTGATATTTCGGATTTCATTTTCTTGTACATCATAAAATAATTGCTCTTGTAATTATGGCGCCCTGCAATCCCCTTGAGGGTGTTAGTTGCCCGCTTCTCAAAGATTTGGAATGATTTTCTTTGCATGTCGGCGACCTTCAACTTCTCCATTTCGGCCATATAAAGGCGGTGAGCAGCGTCGCGATATGAGATGCCAAGTTTTTCTACAAGTGCTTGGACCTCAGCATGTTGTCGGAGAAGCTCCTTGTCGGTAAGCGGCTGCCAGAAGTGATCATTAGTGTGTGTGAGTGGCGCGGTTTGGATTTTAATGACATACCGGGTCGGGTGGTGCGTGCAGCGTTCCCGCAATAGTGTTGTAGGTCTGTAAGCGTTCAAGATAGGGATCCTTAGGATGGTAAATACTTTCAATATAAAAATCAATTAAAACTGATTACTTACCAGACCGTCAGCATTGGCGATTTCAGTCTTCATTTCCGCTTTTTTGTGATAAGCGGACATTGAATATTCCAGAGAGGGCACCACAAAAAGGGGGACAAGGTACTTCTTCCCCCCGGGCCCCTCAATAACAGTATAACCACTGGGAACATTGGATTCAACAGTCTGAGGCTTGGGATTGAAATCGGACATGACGCGACAGTGGCTTTGGGAGGAAAAGATAGGATGCCTCGAAAAATCACAAGAGATGCCATGATATACCCTTGCACGCCAAGCATTTGCGGAGGCAATCATAGGTGCACGTCTGGGAACAATCACATGACCTTTCGACTTACAGCGTATCGGGTCAATTCAGAGGTACCGTGCAACTTGTGCAACTTGCTTCTCTCCACATACATCCCTGACCCCCCAATCAACACATTTAACACATACTCCACACTCCCCCCTCTTAGCTGTTACAAATGGCCTCCCAATTCAACAATTCCAACACTCTGCGCCTTGCTCTTGAGGCAGCGGATCTCGAACTCCGGAATGCAGTCAAGGGTGGAAATCTGGAAGGATTCATGAAATTGAACAATCGGAAGTTGGTACGTGGCATTTTTTTTTCTCCACCTCATGACTCTGATGTGTATACTATACTACGGTGCTTCTTTTTAGAAACAATTTATATTGTTGAGAAAGTCAAAGACCTTCCCCGATGCCTTTGTCAAGTTTGGTCCAGAATCATTTTTTTGGACTGTCACCATTGGGTACAAGGCAGCCTTGAAGAAAGGCACCCTCAATATTAAGGAGTTTACCGCCCAACATGCCCTAATTTTGGAGGAAGCCGCCAAAGTGCACGTCAACTCGGTCCCAAATCCGAGCGGTGATACACGCGCACACTCTTCTGATGCTAAGGATTACACCAATCAGGGAGCATCTCCCCCCCACTCTGGTGCGAATTCTCACTTTTTTGGTGCCCCACATCCCCCTCAATTCTTGATATGTGCACCGTGTTTCCGCTCAACAGGTACACCAGACCCTTCCTGCGCATCGGATGCAGTGCAATCCCATGCATCAGAGTCCCGCGTGTTGGGTGCATTACCCTATACTCCCGTATTGGGTGGCCCACCCACCTCTCTTGTGTCATCGGGTGCAGCACCACAATCCCGCATGTCCGATGCAGCACCTCAATCCCGCGTGTTGGGTGCAGCACCACAGTCCCGCGTATCGGATGCAGCACCGCAAACCCGCGTATTGGGTGCAGCACCGCAAACCCGCGTATCGGGTGCAGCACCGCAAACCCGCATGTCCGATGCAGCACCCCAATCCCGCGTGTCCGATGCAGCACCACAGTCCCGCATATCGGATGCAGCACCGCAAACCCGCGTATCGGGTGCAGCACCGCAAACCCGCATGGCGGGTGCAGCACCGCAGTCCCGCGTGTCGGGTGCAGCACCGCAAACCCGCGTGTCGGGTGAAGCACCACAGTCCCGCATGTCGGGTGTCCCTGCTGCCTCTCTTGCCTCGTCGGGTGCGGCTACTAATTCCCGTTCATTGGGTATGACAGTTAATTACCGCTCGCTGGGTGCACCTGCTACTGCAACACTGACATCCGGTATGTTTTGTTCACTACATCATTTTTTTAAAAAAAATTGTTAATGTTCCGAACAACTTAGTCAAACATACCCATACTGTTGAGCATGAACCCCAAAGCTCTGCATCAGGTATGACCACCGTGACGTTCTTTTTATACATTCCAATTCAGATTAACTATGCTTTCTCCAACTAGGCAGTTCTAAGCCTCAGTTGGCCACCAAAGCAACCAAGGCGTCAAAGTTGAAGTCAAAAGAAACTAAGGCAGCAGAGCCTTCCAACCCCCCTACTCGAAAAATCATCGATATCCACCACGATCTTGCTCTGGCGTCTTTTGAAATGCCCGACTCCCCTCATCATTCCTTCAAAAAATCTCAGGGAGGGCAATCACAAAAGGTGAAAATGCTAACCGAGGAATACAACCGCGCTGTCAAGGCATCCAGCTCCGGTGCATCGGGTGCTGTCGAAGCATCGGGTTCTGAGTATGAGGGGTCGGAGAGTGAAGAAGAAGAAGAAGAAGATCGGTCCAGTGGTCGCACAGGCTCGAAGCGGAAACGGCATGAAACACCACCACTGCCTGTGGTGGATGAGCTGCCCGAAGATGATACCCCCCGCATTCCGCATATGACTCCATGTGATAGGTGTAGAGACATGAAGATCACCTGCCATATTGGCACCAAGGCCGCTTGCTTTGAATGCAGCCACAGTAAGAAGGGTTGCTTTCGCAATAGTGTTTCTGTGACAGGTCGCAAGGCTAGAAATACTAATTTGCCAAAGCCTTCCCGGCAAGTAGGGAAGTCCAAGCGCACTACCCCCGCGGTGGTCCTTTCTGACTTGGAACCACTCAAGAAAAAGCCAAGAGCCGTTGCTCCAGCCTCTGGTTCTGCTCGTAGCTCTGCTACCAAGTCAAACGAGTTGACAACATTGCAAAACACACCTTTTTCAAACGGTATTTCACTTTTTCCCCCTTTGAAATTTTATATATGCTAATGTTTCTAATAGTCATTGAATTGAGTGATGATGAGAAGGCAAATGCCTCCATTCCCGTTCGCGTTGTCTCACATCCTGCCTCCACTGTCCCCTCACTCCCTTCTCGTATTGCTGCTCCCGCTGTCTCTTCACTCCCCCCTCGTGTTCTTGCTCCCGCAGCCTCCCCCGCTCATGTTCCCGCTCCCTCGCTCCCCCCTCGTGTTCCTGCTCCCGCAGCCTCCCCCGCTCATGTTCCCGCTCCCGCGCTCCCCGCTCACATTCCCACTCCCGCAGTCTCCTCACTTCCCGCCCTTGTTTCTGCTCCCGCTGTTCAAACTCCCACTTCCGTTGTCCCTCTCCCCTCTGCTCATGTCCCCACAACCACTCCCGCTGTCGCGTCATTGGCTCTATTGATCCAGGATCTGACTAGTAGGGTTTCCAGGATGGAGGTCAATCCAGCTACTACTGCACCTCCCCCCGATCTTAGCGGGCTTTCCTCACACCCGCTCATTGCACATCTTATTGAGCGACTGACTGTTATGGAAGATCGTTATGCCCATACCCGCCAGGAACTTATGGAGGTCAGCAGAGCGCATGAGGATTTAAAGGTTGAGTATCAGAGCTTATCACTACGGGTCGGGTCTAACCAGAAACTTGTCAACACTTCCGAAAACCTACTGCACAATGCACGAATGAAGATTTCAACTATGTCAAGGAGTATCAAGGAGTTAGATAACTCATATGCTATCCTCTTGGAACGTCTTGTGGATATGGAAAGGGCTGTTGACGAGTTTCAACAACAAGAAATCGAAGTGTCAAGGGATAACTTTGAGGAAGAAAGTGAGTATATTTCACCCTCTGCCTCCCATTCACCTACTCGCTCTGGGTCTCCGAGTGCCTCTTTTTCCTCTCCATCACCCGCCGCGTCACCTGCTGCACCACTTGCCTCACCCACTGCATCACGCACTGCTTCACCCGACCTTGTTGGCTCACCTGCTCCCACTTCACCCACTCCCGCTGCCTCACCCGCTCCCGCTGCCTCACCCGCTCCCGCTGCCTCACCCGCTCCCGCTGCCTCACCCGCTCCAGCTGCGTCACCCGCTCCCGCTGCGTCACCCGCTCCCACTGCGTCACCCGCTCCTCCCACGTCACCTGCTTCTCCTCCCGCTCCTCGACCCGCCGCTGTTGTCCCCCCCACAGTGTCACCCACTCACCCCGCCTCTCCCTCTTCCGCTCGTGATGGTTTAGCAACTTCTGCTACTGCATATCCACGGTTGAAGCGTTTGACAGGCACCAAGGACGGTATAGTGCATCATTACAAGTCGGATATGGACATTGATTCAGACTCGCCTGATGACAATGAGAATGGTGGTGACAAAAAGTCGGGTGTTAATAACAGCTTGGATGTAGCCTCCCCTTCTGTTTAGAATTGTGTAGTGGTTGATTGTGCAGGCTGGTTTTTTTTGTATCTCTATCAATATATTTTTCCTGCTTGCCCAAACTTTCTTATTGTGAAAACATGATACTAAGATACATAGAATATCTAATGGCTTCTTTGTCTTTGACGGCGTACCCGCTTTCCAGAGAGAATAAGGTCCTCATCTACCTCTCTATGCTTTCTTCGCACACCTGAACTTTCTGCTTGCTTATCTGCATGTGCTGGTATATGCAATGATGCCTCGATCTGCCGCGCCTCTTCCAATAAACGTCTTGACTCTTCAGCCTGTGCAATCTCATCGGGAGTGGTTGGCTTTTTTCTCGGACGTGGTTTGGGTCGGGAAGATTTGTTTTTGTTGGTATGCCGCCCAGGCTCCAGAATACTAACATCAAGCAATCCATTAGTACCAATCACTAGAGTTGGTGCTGTGGATGTGGGTGCGGGTGCGGGTGTGGGTGTGGGTGTGGGTGTGGGTGCATGTGCGTGTGCATGTGCGTGTGCGTGTGCGTGTGCATCTGCGGGTGCGGGTGCGGGTGCGGGTGCGGGTGCGGGTGCGGGTGCGTGTGTGGGTGCGTGTGCGGGTGCGGATGCAGGTGGTGCGGGTACAGGTGCGGGTGGTGCAGGTGCGGGCGTGGGCGCAGGTGCCGATGCAGGTGCAGGTGGTGTGGGTGCAGGTGCAGGTGGTGCGGGTGCAGGTGGTGTGGGTGTGGGTGCGGGTGGTGCGGGTGCGGGTGGTGCAGGTGCGGGTGCGGGTGCGGGTGCGGGTGTGTGAATTATAACTTGATTTGCTTGACTTTCATTCAACAAAACTGGGTCAATATCCTGCATATTGATCTTTGTGTGAGGTGGTGGAGGTGGTGCTTTTGAGGGCGCTTCTACTGGCTGAAAACTATCAAAGGACACCAATTGAGAAGCACCTTGCATGTCTTCAATGCGGAGTGGTGCAGATTCAAGAGGTGCGGGTTTCGTAGGTGCGGCAGTATTCTTCTTTTTAGCTGCTTTTTTTGGTTTTTTAGGTGGAACCCGGCGCTTCTCTGCATCAGATTGAAAGTCTTCGTCGGGGTAATTTGTTGGGGTAGTTTCATCCCCCTTCCTAAATTTTTTTACCTTGCGGAAGCGGAAGACCTGGCTGGGTGGAAATATTTCTTGTCGGGCGTAAATGTGGTCCATGATACGTCGGAGGTCATCTAAACTGACTGAGCGGGGTGCATTAAGGCGGACCTTTGGGGGTAAATATTCTGGTGAAATAAATGTTGACTGATATTCATGAAGAGCATTAAATGGTGCATGTTTAGAACGGCCATTGGTGGCTAAAACTACTCAATTGTTAGGCAAAGGTATCCCTTTTGAAGAAAATAATGACTGGCAACTCACAGTAGTTCTGCCCCATATACATACGATACAACTCTTCCAACTGTTCCTTGTTGTATTTACTTGCATCAAAGTTGGATGGCAAAAGCGGAAATCCGTCGGGATCTTGGTCAAGGATAGATATTTCAGTAGTGTTTTCATTGCGGGTCCCATTCCGTATTCTGTCTCTAGCATTTAACAACCCACGAACATATGTAGCAACCATCCTCTTCATTTGGGTGACTTCATCGGGCTTCTGGTCCTCAAACAGAGTGGAGACAACACCAAGTGTACTAGCAACTTGATCATGACTATCAAATTGGTGAGTGCATGTGTTTGAATGTGGAAAAACATGACTCACACTCGGACAGAGAGCTGGCCCGATTCATTGAGCCTTGCAACAAATGTTATATTCATCAAACCCATTTCTGCCCAATGAACAGTAGCAGCCTCATCAAGCCTCTTAAAAGCATATTTGTTCCCCCTCCTATAAATATTTTAGAGCTAGTGTACTGTTAAATATTAATGACTTACTTTAGTTTCTGCTCGTCCGTATACTCAACTGTATTCAATGTTTCCGCTTCCCTATCCAGAGCTCGTTTTTCTTGCGGAGTCATGCGGCTAATAATATTGCCCATCGCACGGGAGCGGGTTTCAAATGCCAAAGGTGTAGTACTGTCGGCATGTTCAAGTCCAAGGATTGAGGCAATTTCCTTATAGACATCGTCGGGTCGGGTTCGCCATAGCACAGTAGTACGCTTGTGCTTTTCCCCCTTGAGTTCAGCACCGGTTGGTTGAGGTGCTCTCCAATTATTCCGAATCCAACCAAGTAGCCGCTGGCAGTAATCGGAATTGGTAAATATTGTCAGGTAAGTAACCAATAGTAACATACCTTTGCCTCTTTTTGTGCAAATTCCTGAGTTGCAGACAGACGTCTACTTCCTGTCGTAACCCAAATATTAAATAGTTTAGGGAGAATCTTGCATACAACCTGTTTGCGTTCAAGATTAGATGTTGCCGCAAAATATTCTTCTTTGAAAGGGTCTATTTCCTTTCTCTCCAGACTATTGTACACCCTCTTGCGCCTATCGTGGGTCTGAAAAACATCTAGAACATCTTGCTCATCTATCTCCGACATGTTCTGGGCTGCTTATACCTTTTTATGGGGGTGTAAAGAATTCAGCTTAGCTAGAAGGTTTCCCTATTTATATTTTTCAGGCCTGTATGACAAATTTCACAACCTCCATTCAGGAATAAGATCCAATCGATTTCATGATAAGGAACCTAAGAGTCTTCACGTTTGTACTTTGTTCTGCTCTTTCTATTCCTTTTCTATGCCGTCACAGAGAACCAAAAGTTCAAGAAGATCCAAAAAGGGGACATTATATGAGGATGATGCTGATGCAGCAGACGCAGTAACATATGAAAATCGTACTCGTACAACAAGAACTGGAAGGACGGTTCCGGACTTGGTAAAAGGTATCAAAAAATGCAAGCTATTATTACAATCACTGACTTTCCTTGTTCCAGTCTCATTGGCAGTTCCACAGAGGCGTAATACAGGTGATCCATGGCATATAGACAATCAGGATACATCGGAAGGCTATGAAGGTGATTATGACATACACAACACTGATGACCACCGCGACGATGGAAGACCTGTAGACTCCAGACCTCGAAAGGTAATTTCAAAGTTTTAAATGGAGTTGCTGGCTTATCTTATACGTTAAAGACTCAAAGAGACTACATTCTGCAATTTGTGGAACGAGTGGATGATATACTTGGTGCATTGCTGAGTCGAGAAGCGCCGAGGGCGCTTAATGCACCATCCATCTGCACACAATGCCATAATGATTGCATCTCGGTATGGAGGTGTCGAGATTGCTCTATTCCATCTCTATTATGCAGACGGTGCATACGACATGAGCATCAGGTTAATCCAATGCATAGGATAGAGCGTTGGAATGGTGCCTATTTCCGATCAGCAGAGCTATGGGAGGTGGGATGTTATCTATTAATATCTCACCATTCTGCAGAATTTCCTCCTCTATGCGAATCTCTAACATTTCAAAAGCAACTTCTTGAGGAGTTGGAAGAGCGGAAAGACTTTGAAGAACAGGCTCTACTGCGCGTCGCACACCCGACATCTGAATCACCTTCATATCCTTCAAGATATGACAATGATATTTTTATGGATGATACTAAGGAGGACTCAGAACATACCCAAAATCCAGATGGCATTACAGATAATCAGTTTGAGGAGTATCTCAACCAGCTTCGGGAGGATCCATCAAATTTGGAGGGATTTGAAGATGTTGATGATGAAGCAGAGGTAGGTGATGCCGACTCCGATGTCCGATTCATGCCAGCATATCTTTCGCCACCAACGGTCGGGAATCGGGATCCCAACTCTACCTTCACTGGAAATGCCCCCTTTGCTGATGGGTTAAACAATTCCTATGTGCGAGTTGTGCATACTAATGGCCTTCATCATTTGGCTATGGTATCTTGCGTTTGCCATGGGTCGGGGCAGCTTCCTTTAGATCTCATGGCATGCCGATTGCTACCGACAAGTTTCCAGCAAATCCGCACACTATTTTCCGCACAATTATTAGATTATTTTCGACTCTCAAATTTAGAACTCAAGTCTTCTGCTTACCAGTTCTACTCCCTATTGCGACGTGTCACCAATCCGACTGCCCCGCATACCGTTGTCAATCTTTATAATGAATTTCGACGGATGTCCCGCTTATGGAGATGGATGAAAAAGTTAAAATGGGCAGGATTCGGAGGCCATAACGGCAAAAGTGCACTGTCGGTTGGGCGGGGAGAACTAGCCAATTTCTGCCCAGCATGTCCACAGCCTGGTGTCAATTTGAGTGCCAACTGGAAAGATGACCCCAATCGCTGGGTCTACAAGCGTGTTTTTGTAGCGGACGGAAACTTCAAAGCAGACCATGTCCGATCTAAAAAACCATCCCGCGATATATGGTTGTCGGAAGGTGGTGGAATGACACCCGATCGAATGGAGTATGGTGAATTTTTGAAATCCGCCATTGAAGCATTGACAGTAAGAGCTTTGTATTTGATAAATAACAGGTGGAATATCTAACTACCCTCTTCAGGGAGCACCATGTGAAAACACATTCCGGGCAATCCAAAATTCATTATTATCATCAAAATCCTGCGATGTTACAGGCATTGTGGGGGTTGCCTGTGCAAGGCATGGATGTTACGCCCCCAATTCACTTGTCGATCTTTTTAAAGGAGAGCAACAAAAGAATGTCGACTTTGCTCTTCTATCAGCATTAAAATCAACAGGTGTTGATCCCGACCAAGGCCTAGCGGTTATCTACGACATAATCTGTCAATATATCATTTATCTTCTCAAGCGTATTGGGCATCTACTCCCCAAAGGACTCAAAGTTGATCGGGCAATTGGCATGTTTCACGTACATGCTCATAAAGATGAATGTTTCTTTAGATATGCACCAACCTTCATTCCTGGTGCCGCTTGCGTCTGCGGAGAAATTTTGGAATCACTATGGGCGGATTTGAATCATATATCTCCCGCCGCCCGCACAGCAACTCTGGCGCACCGTGCAGAGTTGCTAGACGATCATGCTTCCGACTCTAATCACAAAAAGGCTCTTGGAATCACAAAATATCTCTGTCGTAGGCATGATGAGGCTGAAGAAAAACAAGAGCAGTATCGGGTAGCATTTGTAAACTTAACCCAAGGAGCTGACCCCGATGCAGTAAAGTTATGGAAACAACAAATTGAAGAAGCTGAGTCCAAGAGGTTGGTGGACCCAAAGGTTATGGATATATATGCAGCAAAAAGGCCTGGAACCTCCACAGTCACTCCCGATGCAGTTCCGCATCGACCTCTAAACCCGATTGAGTCATGGATACAATTTGCAGTAGTTGTGGAAGAAAGACAGTATGTGTTTAAATCAGTCTTGATTATTTATCATGGTGTTAATAGTTATACACACAGATTGGACATTCGGATGAGAGCCCGACGCCTTATTAACCATGATCGGCTTGCGGAACGTAACAAATTAATAAAGCTACGCGAAACTTTAAAAGCATTAATGGCTCAACTAAGCATTCTGCAAAATGATGCGGGAGTTCTTCCGACAGCTTCCAAAGGGAATGAAATACCCGAACAACTCTTTATAGATTGGGAGGATGAGGAAGACATTTTGGCGCCGGGATCGGGTTCAGCGGTGTATGAGCCTATTGACCTTCAAACAATATTCCTACCTTCTAATGGGAATGTGGACATCATTCATGCACCATCTGAAATACATGCTAGGATTTCACAAGCTCGAGGACACCTGAATCAAATTCGAGAACTTATTGCAGAGAGGTCATTTCAGTATTCCGATGTCATACGAAAGGGCCCACGAAAAGGTGTGCGTACACGAGGACAAGCGGCAGCAAAGGAGTTGAGGGAACGCATTTCACATCATGCACAAGCCTACTCACGATGTCGAGATTGCCTAGTTCAACTTGGTGCCGACAACAATATTCTTCGGGAGTTTCGGGTCCTCACCAAAGATGATGTCCGATCAAGTACCGCTGTTCTTAACCCGAACATACCAGGATCGACAAATTTCCGCTTGTCATGGATATGGTACTCAGTAAATCAACGGTTAGGTCCCCGATGGGTGCTGGATCCCGACGCTCCCGACAATGCCGATCCGAATTCTCTCGGCGATAACGCTGATCCGGCAACAGTGCTTGAATGTCAGTTAATTTCTCATATTGATTCTATTTTTGTTGAGCGCTAATTTCTATTAACCTTTCAGTTAAAAGAGTACATTGGTTAAGAGCCAGAGCTCACTTTCAACGATGGAAGGAGGAGAGTACATTGGTTAGGTATGAGATGCAATGGACCGTGACATATTTCTTACACAAGAGTGCAACCTGGAAGTCGGCTATCGAGGATAACCCGACAATTTTGCCGGGTGCAATAGCATATGCACATCGCAAAGCGCAAATGTGGCATCATTTGGCTTTGATATCAGATCGATCTTTTAGATCAGTAAATAAACATTACAAACCTTTGTAATTTGAAATTTTTGTCCTTAATCTGCAACCACCATGAGTGACTCCGAGTCATTTTTTGACCAACCCTTGATCACGATCAGACCGTTCAACCCCTTTGACATCCAAGTTGGGTCCCAAAAGGCCGAGCAGGTTTTGGCGCAAGGAATCATATATTGTGGTGCTTCTAGACTTCGCGAGGCTTTAATTCATATCATCGACGCCAGTCTGGACAACCATGGATGGATGCAACGTTGCCTTCAGGAAGAATTGGTGTGTTATCAGAAATGATCATCATCTTATCACTGATAAATCTCATGTACTCAATAGCACTACATTATGGCAGTTGTCGGTCAAGCATATGCAGTTGGTTGGGTGCTGGATATCCCATACATCCTTCGCCTTCTTTCCGAATCTCTTTTTGCATGTCTACCCGAAGAGTTTCCAATGGACTTTCACCCCGATCTTTTGCCCTCTTTGGCCGCGGATGACAATGACCAGGGTTTTGAGAAAGGTGTCAAAAAATACCTTTATGACTGGTGGACTCGTAATACCCCCCCAAGTCCCGAAAGAATGTTAAATCATCTTACCATTGGGAAAATCATGAAATTTCATGGTGAACAGTATGCTAAAAGTTTCCCCAAAGCAAAGGATTCCACCAAACCGCTGCCTCCCGCTGAGCCGAGTGGTATACGTCATGGGCAGCTGTCTACTCTTGATCCCCCTCCCGATGCCCCTGGTCAGACAAACTTTATTTATCCGACTCAGATTGTTCCCGACTCTAAACCCGGTGACATACACTGTGGTTGTTGTGCTAAATTCCGTAATCTTTCTGATGATCTGCTTGTTCAGTTCAGAGGTGTCAAGAATTTCTCTACATGTCTTGCCGATGTAGCCTCCAACCAAGTTGCTTGTATTTCGCGACGTGCAATGGGATTTTTCAAGCTCTACGAGCTTAGCCAGGAACTTGACGATGCTGCTATTGAGGGTGCGGCAACGTATGGACGCGACAACATCAAAACCCGCAAACCCGAAATACCCGCCGATTTGATGAATTCAAAGCAGACGCCCCCATCCGACAAGTGGACTTGGGGGAAATCTCTTACCATCAAAGATGTCCTCAGCATTTCCGAGGTCAGCAATCCGAAAGAACATACAGGATACGCAAAAAATCTCAAGGAAGGGCAAAAGGTTAAATATTCCACTGAAGACTCTTTGTCTCAGGTCGGCACCTTTGATTCTGCAGCCATATCCGCCGTCCAAACATTGCCTTCCGCCACATTCACCCAACCCGACTACTTCAAGTACGGTACCGAAGGGAGCCCGCCTTCCAGTGTCGGAGATTTTGCAGAAGTTGCAGATCAGGTCCCGCTTTCCAGCGTTGAAGATTTTACAGAAGCGGCGGATCCAGTCTCCAGTAATGGCAACTCCAGTGACTCCGAATCGGATAACGATATTATAAACCAAGCCGCAAACGACAACCTTTTTGGTTCCGAGTCGGATGACAGCTTGGATGCAGCATTAGGCCTTTTCGACGATGACAGCAGCACAAATGCGGGGTCGGATGACAACTTGGGCGGAACTTTGGACGAAGAAACAGGAAGGCAGTCAGATATTGCAGAAGATGAGGGTAGTGGCAGCGAGTTCCAGTCGGAGAGTGGTATGTAACTTTGTTATATCCTCAACAAATTCTTAGAATTCATAACGATGTACATGTTGAAACTACCCCGTTGCTAGCTGTGTCGGAACTGGAACAGAGTGGTTTGGTATTCACTCCTGCATACTTTGATAAATTTTTAGATGTTAACATGTTCAAGTTTGAGTAGTAGCATACTGTGTCTGTATGATCAAATTATATCATTTGTCTTCTATGTATGCTATGAAATCAAGTGAAATAAGAATGAACAGATCACATAATTTAGAAGTACAATGAACTAAATACAAGTTGAATGTGATAGCGGGTCCGATGCGCGCATTTCCAAGTGGTGCGCACAGCGTGTAAGCGCCGCGCGCGGCAGCGGCGGGTCGGAAACTCTCCGATGCGCGCGTTTCCAATGGGTGCGCATAGCCTGTAAGCGCCGCGCGCGGCAGCGGCGGGTCGGTAACTGTCCGATGCGCAGGTTTTCAATTGGTGCGCAGCGCCGCACGCGGCAGCGGCGGGTCGGAAACTCTCCGATGCGCGCGTTTCCAATGGGTGCGCATAGCGTGTAAGCGCCGCGCGCGGCAGCAGCGGGTCGGAAACTCTCCGATGCGCGCGTTTCCAATTGGTGCGCATAGCGTGTAAGCGCTGCCGCGCGGTCGGAAATCTAGCAGATGCGCACGTTTTCAATTGGTGCGCCGCGCCGCGCATGGCAGCGGCGGGTCGGAAACTGTCCGATGCGCGCGTTTCCAATTGGTGCGCATAGCGTGTAAGCGCCGCGCACGGCAGCGGCGGGTCGGAAATCTAGCAGATGCGCACGTTTTCAATTGGTGCGCAGCGCCGCGCGTGGCAGCGGCGGGTCGGAAACTGTCCAATGCGCGCGTTTCCAATTGGTGCGCATAGCGTGTAAGCGCCGCGCGCGGCAGCGGCGGGTCGGAAACTGTCCGATGCGCGCGTTTCCAATTGGTGCGCATAGCGTGTAAGCGCCGCGCACGGCAGCGGCGGGTCGGAAATCTAGCAGATGCGCAGGTTTTCAATTGGTGCGCAGTGCCGCGCGCGGCAGCGGCGGGTCGGAAACTGTCCAATGCGCGCGTTTCCAATTGGTGCGCATAGCCTGTAAGCGACGCGCGCGGCAGGCCGCGTACCTCTATTGATGCCAGCGCAGGATGCAATCCGAGTACAGTGATGTCGGAATACTAGCAAAAATTAGGTTTCCGATACCAGTCCTATTTAATGCAACATTCAAATCCTTACCCATAACAATTTTACTAGTGAACAAACAAAGGTATGATTAGATACTACATATTTGTATAATGTTAGACATTCAATGAATCGAGAAGATACACCACAATGTAGTTACCTTTTTGAAAGTACTAGATTCAGGGTTTCAATGAATTCATTAAACCCCCATCATATGGTACATTGTAGTGGGCATTGTATCCTATGTTACGATACAATGTAGCATTTCACACTGGTTTCCGTCGGGTATGTCGCCGGCTTGAACTCCAGTGTCATGGTACATGTGGTGTTCATCCTCTGATCCATGGCTGATGTAGATGTCGTGTGCCATGGCATTCATTTCACGTCTCAGCAAAGTCATCCGATGTATAACCTCGCCGTGAAAGTTGTTCACCATGTCAGACTTTTTATCAAGCATCTGAACCATAGAAATAAAGAATGCCAGCTTGCCTGCCATATAGTCAAATCCATTGTCGTTACTCTGAAGTTGGTCGTCAATTTTCTTCATTCTTTCTAGTATTTTATCCGTTTGACATTCCAATGTTTTCAGGCGCTCTTCTGTAGTCCGGTCTTGTTTTGGTCTGCTATCGGATCCCTCTTCGTCACCATCCCAATTTCGGATGTATGTTGGACGCTGCGGTAGTGGAAGTGAAACGCTTTCATTCTGCGTCCGGACAAAATCATCTTGCATCCATCCCATCCATGTCTTAACTGTTTTATCTGCTGCATGGTAAGTTTCTCTTGTACATAAATTACAGTGTTTTAAATGCTTACCAGACATATCTTCCGTCTGAATAGAGACGCTGGAAAAATGACCAGCTCTACCGTCAGGTTGATTGTTTGTTGGGCCCGGCACCTCTGCCTTGCGCACAATTTTCTTTGTGTCATCGCTCTGGGTGTCCATCTCGGCATCTTCTCCTTTCTGTGAGTATGTAGAGGGATCCACCGCCAACATCTTGCCCTTGCCCTTGGCTTCCCGGCGATTGGAGTCAGCAATGGGTTTGCTAAGCTCTAAGTCGGGGGTTGAAGTTTCAACCTTCACTAACTTCAAGGTTTGGCCGCGTCGAGATTTTGCGTCGGGTTTTCGATCCTCTTCTAACTCACTTGTGATAGATTCATTGTCGTCAACATCCGAGCATCGCTCTATTGCCTCACTCCTGCCTTTACAACCCCTTCGGTGCTTGTTGCAATAAAAACAAGTAGCCATTTGGTAGGTCACTCGGCATTTTCGTCCATGTTGGACACACATTTCGCATCCCTGAACATGTATCCATTTTGTAGCTTTTGCGGGGGGGCGATCGTCATGAGTTGGCTTCTCGGACTTCTCTCTGGTTGGCTTTTCGGACTTCTCTCTAGTTGGCTTCTCGGACTTCTCTCTTAAGTTACTCACCAGAGTCCGAGCCCGAGGTTTAGCGCGCTTCGGTTTGGGGTAAGGACGCTTGGGATCTGGAGTGTTCTTGTCACTTTCGGCCTCTGACGGAGATGGATTGTGGGAGGGTATGAATTCGTCATCTTCATCAGATGCAGCCTCAATGTCATGAAATCTTTTAGGCGACCTTTCACAAGACGGCGTCACATCGTCAACACGATGTCTTTTGAGAGAACGAATAGTGGATGCCTCTGCCTCTTGTTCGACTGGATGTGATACCTCTGTATGATTTTGTGAGGTTGCCGAGCGCCTCTCTGAACTTCGCCGAGCTCGAGTCTCTTTAGCCTGGTGTCAGGGCTAGGCAGGTGAACCTTCGCCTCCGATTGCTGAGACGCATTTTCAGTCTTTTGTAAAAGATTCTTCATTTCGTTCAGGAATTCGGGACTAGCGTGTTTGTTTTTCTGACGTGCTTTTCCGTAGGCTAACAAGAAATCAAACAGAAATTTATTCGATGATTTCTGCTTTTCTGCAACACAGTTTGTAGCTCTAGACGTTGCTATGGCAGTCTGTCAAATTTATGGTATGTTGGTATAATCCGGATAATTAGGGTTTGGTTAACTCACCACTAGGTCCCAATGGCGGTCTATTATCTCGGTCAAATTCCCATTCTCGAGGCCGAAGCGAATTTTTTCATTGAGTTTGGCGAGACCTGCGCGGAAGTCATTGAGGTTTGTAATGGTTGGAATTGACATTTTATTATATTGGTTGACTATGCTGTGGTCGTAGATGAAGAAGGGTCAAGGTATTGGAATGTCTTAGGAATAGGCAGGCGTCTAGTCAGATTTTTTGTGGCTGACCCTATGACGCCTCGGTCCGATCACCTGTCTTGATCGAGGTCGTCACATTGGCGAGCATTTCTCAATATCTAGGCATTGGGCAACAGCAATTATCTTGTTTACTCTGAGAGAGCCCTACATGCAAATAGGCAGTCATTCTATACAAGATTTACGGTGCGTGAATATAACTGTCAAACACAGATTCAGACGGCGAGGCGATGGCGAGAGGGCGAGGGGCCGTGAGACAAACACACCGTGTCCGCTGAAGCGCCCAGCATCTGCCAAAGATTGCCCCACCCGCTCAGGAGTATGGTGTAATAATGAAGCGCCCAGCATCTGCCAAAGATCCCCCACCAGCGGATCCGCTCAGGAGTATGGTGTAATAAGGCTGATCTGCTCTGACAATAATGCGTAGTACAGCGGATCCGCTCTGTCGTGCAGTTTAGTACAGTGTGGTGGCTACTATATACAGTAATACAGGTGCCCGGACGAGCGGACTCGGTGACCTGTATGGAACTACACACTGTACACGTCCCTTGTAGGGTAGTGTATGGTACAGTGTAACAAAGTAATGTGGTATAAACACAAGTATCGCATTTAAACATAGTATAGTAGGCACATATTTCGAATAAAAATTTAAACAGAAAGAAACGTTGAACGTTGAACGTTCAACCTTTCTTTACCCGTAAACTTACTGCAATCCCATGGTAGCTAATCAGCGGGCCAGATGCAGGTCACTTTGTGCCCTTGTTGTCCGAGACACGACTGTGTATACCACAGTGATTTATACAGGACAGGGAAGAATTCGGGTGAGTTTCGCTGCTACGGCTTTGTTGAGGGCTGAGGCTGTTTGGTAATCTCGTAAACAGCAACAACTTGCAATTGAACACTCATAAGTTCCAAATTGTGTATTATTGCAGATGTCTCATGACCTGGACGTCCAAAATAAAAAAATATTGCATGTATATACACAAAAAATTTGCTCAAGTTGTGTTCAAATTTTAACGGATAAAGATCGTCTTGACCTCTGTATATGCATGGATCGCTACAGAGGTGGATTTGTTAGCGCGTGGTCTGTCAGATTAAATATATACCTACTCACCATGGTCACCGAGCTCTCGACCGATTCCAGAACCTTTCCAGCCACCGAAAGCCAGGTCTGGGTGAGCATTGCCTGTGGTGTTAACCCCGACCTGTCCAGCTTCTAGGCCTTTGATGAAACGAATAGCGCGTGAAACGTCTTTCGTGAAGACACTACCGAAGACTATTAATGTACTGTGTTGGTTCCCGAGTTGAAGTGATACAAACGACTCACTATGCAGCCAATCCATACTCTGTATCGTTTGCTCTGCAAATATTATATATATTGCGACTACAGTGCCATCATTTTCTGACGTGACTCACCTTTTTAGCACTTCCTCCTCTGAAGTAAACTTGTGAAGCACTGCAACGGGACCAAATATCTCTTCCTTATTGATTATAGCGTCATCCTTAACATCAATGAAAATAGTAGGCTTGACATAAAACCCCTGGGAGGATGCTAAAATCAACAGGCACGAAAGGAAAAGAAATCGCTCGCACTTCGTCATCTCCAGCCGTCCCACCTGTTAGAACCTTAGCACCTTCAGCTTTCCCGGTCTCTATATATTGTAGAACTCGTTTGTGCTGAGACAATTATTAGCCGATTGTATGAATAAAGTATTTTCGACCAACCTGAAGAATGTCGACTTGCGGGCCCGAGGAACATGATTGGTCAGTTGGGTCCCCGACCTTGTAACTTTCGGCCGCCGCAGCCAGTTTTTCGGCAAACTTATCGAAGATTATGTCTTGTACATACACCCGCGTTCCAGCGATACAGATTTGTCCGGAATTGGTGTTGAATCCACCCAGAACTCTGCGAGGAAAGAAAATGAACAAGCTTGTGTGCCATTCAAAGCTATGACAATTACCTGGTGACAGTATCTTCCATGTCACAATCCTCGAACACGATGACAGGGCTTTTACCACCAAGCTCGAGAGTGCATGACTTTAGGTTAGACCGAGCTGCCGCCTCTGCAACTGCTTTCCCAGCAATAGCAGAACCAGTAAAAGCAATTTTACGAATACGCATATGCGAAGCCAGAAGTTGCCCTGTCTCTCGGGCGCCACTTAGGATGCTCAATATACCGTCAGGGAGTCTGTAAGTGAAAATCGGTCTGGTTCTGGACAGGATAGAAAGGTGTATGATATACATACCCAGCTTTCACAACAAGTTCTGCAAAAAGAAGAGCACTGAGAGGTGATTTCTCACTCGTCTTAATGATGCTTGCATTTCCAGTAGCTACTAGATGAAAGGAAAGAAGGTAAATTCACATGATACTGGATTACTGTTGTTGAAAAGAATAACTTACAGGCTGGCGCCGTTTTCAACGCAAGCATGGAAAGTGGAGCATTCCTATTGACGTGATATTTCATTAATGATTGGCACACATCAGTTTAAAGAATAATGTACCAAGGTATGATCCCAGCTGTAACGCCGTAAGGTTGCCGAATTTCCAGACCAAAAAAACCTGGCACATTCAAACTAGTCTTGCCGTGTATCTTGTCACTTTAACAGAAGCAAGGAATAAGCACTACATAAATAAAATTCGATTAATCCTTACGCTGCTCCGGCAAACCAGCGATAGACATATGCTAGGCTGTAGGCTTCAATACTATGCGACAGAAAATTTAGTTCTATTGGTTTTTATATAACAATGATAGACGAAACGTACATCGAGTCTTTGATGGGTTTTCCCATCTCTAATGATTGCGCCTGCCCAAGAATATTGGCGTTCTCTTCAACAAGATCGGCCAGTTTGAGCATGGCTCTAGAGCGGATAGATGGATCACCGTCAGCCCACGCAGGCCATGCCTTTTCTGCAGCGTCTACTGCAGCATCGACCTCTTTTTGTCCTGCGACGTGCACCGATGCTATCTTCTGTTTGGTAGCGGGGTTAATTACATCAATTCGTTCTCCATTACCCTCAACAAACTGTAAAGTGGTTAACAATCATAGAGAGAGAATTGAAGGGGTGTGATTGAACCTTTCCAGCAATAAACAAGCATTCCTTGAGTTCAATTGACATGATGGGGGAAATTTCAGTCCTTACTGACTGGAGTATTCCTCATAGGCCTCCTCTTATATAACCCTTGCCCAAAAATGTCACTCCTCACATCATGACGGTCGATGATGTACATTAAAAATGCGCCGCGCAAGGAATATCCACCTGATGGACTAAAATAGTACCGACATGGAATCAGGTTCCCAAAGTCATTGCACCTTTGCTTTGAGAAGACATATATCAATTTATATGGCCAGGCCTTGTTCATCGGAAAGAATCACAAGCGTTGCATGGAGTGGCACCAGTCGAAGATCTAACAAAGGCAATGAGAGGATAGTCAGGAGTTATGACAATGAATGATTCGCGCCTACAGGTACAAGTCGCGTCTACCAACCAAAGGATCTTCAAATCACAATATTTCTACATCGTCGACTCACTTGCAAAACTGTTTCTACAATTCTGAGAGAGATTGTGTTCGTCGATTCATAGTCCAAATGCTCAGCCGACTCTCTGAATGGTTAAAAACGAATGATGAGATGTTGTTGAGATCGATGAGTGTCGAGTTTCACCGAAGGTTCCCGCACTAGATTGGACTGATCTGAGACTGATGGAGAGAGATGATCAAGATACCGTAATTGAGCAGAAATGAGCCCGAGGAGTAGCGCTGAGTTCTGTCGCAATATTGCAAATGTACAGCAACTTGTAGATTAGCAGCCGCGCCTCATCAGCGCCATAGTTGTATCTGATTAGTGCGCTCATCTCGGGTTGCTTTCTGTTGCTTTGTGCCCACTGATGTATTCCGGCCGAAATCCGCGGGCGGACATTTAATTATGGTCACGTCGGATCATCTGAGTTATATGTACTCGATTCAGTGCGGTATTACTATTAATAAAGTATACGGCATCCCACACAACCTTGGGCTGCATCCCAGTGGTGGGCGGTCAGCCCATGGATAACGGTCATAAAAGTTACGGTTAGCATCAAAGTCAGAGACGGTTAGTGACTGTTCATAGCGGTCATGACGTTACCCATTCGGCTGTCAATGCTGACTCAGTGCCATCAGCGCTATTTTCCAAAATTGAACCACGGCATCACAGACTCATCCTCATATTGAGAGACGATTTGATAGGATCTATTAATATAATGTAATTAGGGAAGTACAAAGAGTATATTTAGTACTATGGGTACTCTGTTGATTAGTTTGAGGGCAGGTGGTTTGCGAAAAAAAAAGGCGCGGACTGTCCGCCAGACTGACCGGCGGACAGTCTGCCGGACTTATAGGCCTTATAGTGAGCGAGCGTGACTGGGTTAGTGACAGCCGTGCACACTGTGCTCGACAGCGATCAGTGCCCCTCCAACACACTACCGCCCTCCGCCCCCGAGCTGGCCTAGAGGATGTTCACCATTGTTTTGGCTGTATGAAGTTTTGGTATTTATATTACAGATTTATTTCTATGGGAGTACATGTGAATGACTGCATTGGGGTAGGAAAAACGCGTCCCTGACGCGTCCGAATAAACTTGTTCGCAAGTTGAAGTTGAGCCATCCAATATCCAAAAAAGCCACAATGCACCGAAGAAATTCTCACGTGTTTGGGGCAGCAGTGGAATACGCTACGAGCAATGTGCGCACCGTGTAGCGCATCAGGGGGCGGGCTATGTCCAGGAAGACTTTCATGAGCTCGCGACGTGGCTCGGACGTCACATCATGGTCACAAACACACAAGATACACCTTGAGTCCGGCGGACAGTCCGCCAGACTGTCCGCGCAAAAAAAACTCGTGGACGAACCTTTCTGATTAGTTTGGCCGCTCATTTGGTTTCTGGCTACCAACAATAATTACAATTCCAAAACCTGCCGCACATGGGCTGTGCCGGAATGCCGTTCTTGATGGAGTGATGGAGAGGACTTGCGTCCGTTCTAACTAGGTTCTATTTGTTTTTCTGTGCACTTGTTTATGTATGAGTATATGTCCCAGATTATGGCGAACTCTCACAGAAGATAACCGGGAAGATTTCGGAGTATATATAATTCGTAAAAGTACTCTTACATCGTCTTGTATACCAACTAAACTTAACATGTTAGGTGACGGAGAATGCACAGACAGACTTTCCTGCTCATGTGACAATATTCTTTCCATATTCTTTCCAAGGCGATAATCTGTACATAGTGCATAACTTCTTATTTTCGTGGTTCAATACAGCATTGGAATGCTTCTGGAAGTCTGTTGGTTGGTTATTAGGCTGAAAAGGTGATGCTTTATATAGCACCTACGACACCAATCCAGAGGAGTATTTCACTTCTATTGGAATATTTTTCCCTTGCTCATCAATCGAACAAGAGATATTGAAAGATTGGATGATATAGGCTGTCATCAAAAAAATGGCGTTCTCAGCCAGCATTTTTCCTGGACATATTCTTATCATGGGTAGGGTCAGATGCAATCAGTCGGCATAGATTTTATAGACATAGCGAGGTACCTTCTTCCAAAGCCAAAACAATAAGCTGATGGGTCGAGGGCTGGATTATCTTCCAAGAAGCGTTCAGGAGCAAATGTTTCTGGGGGGTAAATTTTGTTGGGAGCATGGGCAATGGCCCTGCAGATTGAAAATCAGCGAATTAGTGTTTCATCCGTGAATAATAGAAAACTTTGATGTTTAAATTACATACCATACATTTGGAATGACTGTAGTGTTTTTAGGAATGAAAAATCCTATGATGATTTCAGTTTGGCACCTTAGCAAACAATGGGAAGATTATCTCTCTGACCGCGATAGTAATCGTCGTCAATTGAAGATCTGGCAATATCCATTGGGAGTGGAGGATGCCACCGCAAGGTCTCCTTAATAATTGCGTGGATATATGGGAGATTGTCTCTGTCCTTTATATTTGGTTTGCGATTAGGTCCCACGATCCTGTCCAGCTCTCCTTGAGCAAGTTTCAGCTTTTCCGGATTAGTCGCCATGGCCATAATCATATTTAATACTGTAGATGAAATCTAGTCACTGTGTCAGATGGATATACTCTCTCGCGGTACGTTTCTCAGCTTACGACTTCTTGTCCAGCTAGAACAATGAATTGAATGACATCACCCTAAAAGATGCAACAAAATTGATACCCACCTGCGTACATGGAGGCAGATGCCCACTTGAGAGCTTCTTCATACTCAGCATCATTTCCCCACTCCATCTTGAGTTCTTCATGAGTAAGTACGTCTGCGGTGAACGAAGGCTGGGCCGTTCCTGCTTCCTGTTTGGGCTATAGTTAACTTTCCATCCCTAATTCAAGCCCAACTGTTCGATACTCACTATCTCGGATTTGACATATTCAAATGGTTTGCATATGAGTTCCGCTACCATAGTCCGTCCACGTCGTCCAACTTGGTGAAATGTGGCAAAGGGTATCCACGCGGGTAAATATTTGACTAAGCTCGTGAGATGTCAGAATAGGGCACGGCATGACCATTCAGGATTGCGTACGAGCAGGAACCAGATCAACAATGAAGGCTCCAGGAATTACAGCTTTACTTATAATGTTCATTGCAGACTCGGCAATTTTTATATACTGCAGAAAAGAAAAGTTAATTTAATCCCTTGCGCCGGTAATTTGGAGTTCAGACGACTAACTGGATCTTCTGCGGACCGTACCGTTATTCCATAGATTGTACCCATAATGACCCCACCAGCGGCCCTGTGAATTGAATGATTAGGTCAAGGCGTTAAAACATATATAATGGTGAAATTTGGTGACGCACAGTCTAACATGGTCACAAAAGTCGTCTGGGTTCTCAAGGAAGGAGGCGTTGAGGCGACTTGCCACCTCGGCAAGAGTCGACTCGTAACTCTTAACAGCGCTTGGACTAAGTGCTGCACGTGCAAACTTGCGATGCAAGCGCCATCGTGGACCAAACGGTGTGAAGGCGGTGCTCTAAACCTTGAATCAGTGACATACTCCTTCGAGAGAGAATAATCACACTGACATTAACCAGGTCCATAAGCTCGCTGGCAACGACAAAGTAAGGTCGACTGCAGTACACATTTCCTTTCTTAACAAGGAGGTCTTGCATGGACTCCAGGCTATTGAGAACAAGGATAGAGTTTCCTAAGCCTTTATAATAGACAATGTCCCCTAGTAGGAAAATATTTCAACTGCTTATAACATCTGTTTGTCTAACTAGCTTGCGTACCATGTTTTTTCAGACTCGCCAAGCTTATCCAGGGGTGTGTTAAAGGTATACTCAATAAATTTCCTACCATATCAATATATTGTGACTCTTATATTTCCGATGAACTTCGAAAATATAAAATGACCTACCCACTATAGGGTACATACGAGGTCCCGGGGGCTGTTTTGCGGAGCTACGCCTTGAAAATTTCATGATAGCTGATGCAATAGCTGCAGCCAAGGCTAAAGCGCCCCAAAGATGGGGAATAGTGTAGAGAGACATACTGTATCGAATTGAGCAAAATCTAGACTCAAGTAATGGCCAATTTATTCGGGCCACTTAACCTGCCTCTGATATACAATGGAGTGATCTAGTACTAAATATTGTGATCCAAAAATGTGAGTCACCGAGTCGGCCATTCGAAACACTGGCAGAATCTCGGAACGCAGAAGTTGGGAGCGCGCTACAGCTCTGTTATCTCACATCAGTAGAATTGGAACTTCGACCCTGGCTCGATGCTTCGGGTCTGCTATAGATGGAAATTCTATTTTTAAAGATGCAAAGATCAAGCAACAAATACGCGGGTAGATTGTCCTCCAAAATTGTGAGTGATCGCTGTTGGTCATGCCAAAGAAACCCTGTCAACGGAGCAAAGAAGTTGCGCGTGCTACAACTCTCCCATCTGGCCTGCGATGTTATCTCAATGCTAGTGTACATATGCATAGCTGAAGTCAAAAATAAATGGGAAAGGTTGCGATCCAAATCTGTGAGTCGCCGTTCACCATCCAAATCGTTATACTACAACGTAAATCTTCTATCTATATTTTCATGGGTTTCCGCATGGTTGATCATGTGCATCAAAGGTCTCTGTAGATGTTAGTTCATCGTTATTTCTCTTATTGTTGACCTGAATATTTGTCAAGAGTTACAACAATGAAATATAAATTAACCCCGGTCGGGAGAACTCTCCTTTCAGCAAACCACTATTATGTCTACCCTGGCTTCAATTCTGGCTGTTATTTGGGGTACTCTTCCTAGCCGATCCATTATGCCAGTGTTATCATTAAAAATGCCTAGTTCTCAGTCACCAGAACCCCCGGTGCACGTAAGAAAGGTCATCATAAACCTTTTACAAAGTCTTGAATACACTCCCCCGAACATTGACCCTGAGAAGAGAGAAACTCTCTGTCGATCCTTGCATGCAGAATTTATAGGTTATTCCAACACCAACAAAATTTGGTATGACGAAGTTTGTATTCAGTCAGCGGCAATGGCAGACGTGGGCTTTTTCAAACCTTTTGGCATATATGCACTAATCGAGTTCCTCAGCTCTCGTATCGTGGGCATTCATCAGATATTCAACTTCAAGTGGCCCGCTTTACCTGGTACTTGGTACTTTTTAACGGAAAATAACCAATGATAACGACCCTTTCCGTAGGTTCATGATATTTTTCGATGATTTTTGCCACAGATTTCCATCATCTCTTGAATCATTCCAACGCTGCATGCTTACAGGGACACTTGTAAAAGAAATTCCAGTATTACAACACTTTCGAGACCATCTCACCGATATGTATTACATGTGGGATTCTATTCCAGCAAATTGCATTACAACATCCGCAATGGAATACATCAACGGTTGTTTACTGGAAGAGACGCCAAACATTAGGGAAATGGAGCTTTCAAGGACTGCATCCTCATGGCCTTCATATTTGCGAGCGAAAACCGGAGTTTCTGCAGCTTACGCTTTCATGATATTCCCAAAAGGTCGCCACCCCAATATTTCTACGTATATTCAAGCCATCGGAGACATAAGTCAGTTCATAGACCTGACTAATGATGTTCTGTCGTATGTTTCTTTCTTCCTTTCTCACAGTGGCATTTTTGATATTTCGATTCTACAGATTTTATAAGGAGACACTTGCCGGGGAAAGGCAAAACTATCTCCATAACAGGGCTTACATTACCAGAAATTCGGTTGAAGACACCCTCGAACAGGTTGCGCAGGACATAATATCAATACATTTTCGCATTACAGAAACACTAAAAAACACAGAAGAATCGGTGCCTTGGAAAAATTTTGTAAATGGTTATTTGTAAGTTTAAAGTTGCCTTTTTAAAATCCAATCAATCAATGACTCTTTACAGAGCGTTTCATGTTACACAGACACGATATAGGCTACACGAGCTGGGAGTATACTAGTCTTGATTGCGGGATAGATTATGAAACCATTTGATGAACAATATAACACAACGTGGAAAGAAGAATCAGAAAACACAGGAAGTTCCGCTTCATACCACTTGAGCTCTGCCCGATTTTTACGGATTTTGGGTCGAAGTTTGGAAGAATCATCGTCCTACCCTCTGCAGCAAGCACTTGATTGAGTAGATAATCTATGCTAGATTGATAGGGGTATTTTGAGATGTGGAAAAGTAAATGTATAACAGGTGAGAATCTGGAACCAGCGGCCGGGATTGGGGTGATATAATGACAGAGGTCTTTTAAAATCAGCGTGAACGGTAGAGTCGTTGGAAGATCAGAAAAATCTGGCGGTAAAAAAACGGAAAAATTTGGTATCTTGCATCAGAATCAGGATAGAAGAAGATGAAAACTACCCTGTAGCCAGAAGCAAGAATACCAACAGTCCATATCTTTAGTGATATTGTCGGAGAAATGAACTATGATCCAACTTTTGTAAAATTACTAGCGTTGATACAATACTCTGGATTCTGGTACCTAAATCTTTGTCACGACATTCTTGAAATCTTATCTCATTCTGATACTATTAAATCCCGACCCCAATATATTATACATCCATGCCCAGTTTTTGAAAGTTGCGTTCATCCCAAAGCGGATCTGTCTCTCAATTATAGAGTAAGCCGATTTGCATGGAATTACTTTCTATTATGCCGGATGGCTGCATCAAGGCCTGATGTATGTAATAATAACATTGTGGACTCTTCGCTATCGTTGGCTGATGGGGACTCGATGGCTCTTCAAAAATACATGTTGCGGGTCATCCGGGCATCGCAGCAAAATGATACTACTTAGTCATAGCGATAATTGAATCTATATGTAAAGTTTCGCGGCCTGGGATCCACACCGGTGAATTCGGAGGTACAAGTTTATGCCAGGTTCCAACCTATTCTTTGATTGAGAAAGCAAATATTACGATCATCGGTTCACCATCATCAACAATATTCCACGCTTCTGGTCTGTGACTTAATTTTAGTGTGGGAGGCCAATCTAGTTCTGCTTAAATATCATCCAGTAAGTATTCCGGCCAGTGGTTCATTCAACATGAGTACTCCATCTGACGCTGACTTGAATTCTCTCTACATTCAGCTGCTTAAGGATTCCAAATCGACATCTTATGTTGGAGGTATGTCTTATTCTTGACCATTTACTGTTGTGCATCATATCCATGTCGATATCTTAGCTGCAGCTTTGACTGTTGCAATGTGAGTACAGAGGATGGCGTAGGATCGTAAACTCCGTCTTCATAGGTACTAACGACCAACATGTGTTCTCAGTGTCGACCAGATTATGACCCTCCCACAAGAAGTAAGACCACCGAAGTTTTTTCAATGTTTATGTTCTGATTTATCTGATTTATTGTTAGATAGATCTTGTGTGGAAGGAGAAGTGGAGTTTGTCAAAAGCTCTATATGTGTGTACATAATGATGTTTTATGCTATCCCATATGGTATATCATGACTAAACCTACTCCAATAGCTCTGGGTAAGTCCCCAAGCTTACACAACATTTTTATCCACTGAAATTTGTGTTACTTAGAGTCGATATTTTAACTTGGCAAACATATCGTAAGTGATGTATTCTCGTCTGCCAATATCACTACTGACGAGGTTGATGCAACCTCAGCTTTTATATGTATTGTGAGAGACGGTCACTTCCTTCGTGGAACAGTGGATTCAAATTCGATGCTTATTTGTTGTTCTCTAGTCAATGTGCACAAGATATCCTCAGATC